>NC_057800.1:556823308-557123308 GCF_018294505.1 Triticum aestivum | reverse complement strand
GAGGCCAACTAGAGAGGGTCATAGCATCGCATGAATCAAATGAGACTTCAAGAACAAGCAAGATGAGCATGGGGTGGTCATTATCCCAAGTTTTTTAACACACTACAAGCACATATGCTCACATAAACACACATACACTCACCCTCTATGAACACACACAGACACACACACACGCATGCCCTACATGTTGAGATTGATGAAGTCACCACAGTGCCTTCGTAGTCGACCGGAATGTCTCCTCCCACTGAATAAACATCGTCGGTAAGCCTGAAATAAATCCAGGAAAATGAGAGCACGAGTGTCAAGTCTAGAACTTGAACCCTGGTGGGTTGGTTCCACCACAAGGAACCTAACCATCTAAGCTATGACCAGTTCACAGGTTTCTCGCAAGTTTAAGGCTTGGATTTTGATGAAACATTTGCCCCTGTTGCCCATCTTGAATCCATTCGTATGATGTTTGCATATGTCGCATTCAATGGATTCACTTTATATCAAATGGATGTGAAAAGTTTATTCTTAATGGTCCTATACATGATGAAGTATATGTTGCACAACTACCCAGTTTCAAAGGTCCTCGCCACAAGGGCCACGTCTATAAAATACACAAGGCATTGTACCATCTCAAGCAAGCTCCATGTGCTTGGTATGATCATCTTAAAGAGTTCATAGTTGAGGAAGGATTGGTGATGGGGTAATTGGTATGTCTTTGACATAGCCATGATTTTGTATATTCCACACCATTATAGTATCATTTATACATTCTTTGGGCACATTTTTTTTATCATTGCACATTTGCACTAGCCTATTAATTAAGTGTGTAGTGTGAGTTCCTGTTTTACGGTGTTTTTGAATTACAGAGAAAATTGGTATGTAACCTTAGGAAAAAATCCAGAAAAATATGATGATAGGTTTTGCACCAAGGAGCGCCTAGGGGCTCTTCGTGCCCCCTGTAGGTGCCCTACTTAGAAGGGGCACCTAGGCCAGGTGTGTGGGCAATCTAGGAACCTTCTTGAGCCCTCCTTTGGTCGCAAACTTGCCCCCAAAGCCGCTCTATATTTTTCAGTTTTTTTCCAAAGTTAAGGATCTTCGTGAATTTAAAATATGGTGAAGGGAGGCAGATTTCAAATATAGAAAACAACCCCTATGATGGAGTGAATTCCCGTCCGATCCCTCGGTAGGGTTCATGACGAAATCGGAGGTACGGGAACGGAGTATGCACACACAATTTACCCAAGTTTGGGCCTCCAAAGAGTAATACCCTGCGTCCTGCTTTGTCTTGGTATTCATGGTGAGGGGATACCTCGTGCAGAGGATTACAATGGTGTTTGAGATGTCTACCGAGAGTTGAGTTCCAGATTGGATCGCTAATAAGGTCCTAGACATCTCTTTATATAGATAGGAGAGGCCTAAGGTTTACAAATGGGAGATCAGATTAATCCGGCCACCACTCTCTTTCTTGGGGAACACGTTCACCTCCTTTTCCTTCCTAGGGTTCTGTGGTTCCTTTTAGGCCTGGTGGGCCCTAGTCAAGGACGAGACCGGGCTCCTTTACGTTAGGCACCTCAGGTCCATCACCCCGTTAGTAGCCCCGAGCGGGGCGAAGGTCGCAGCGAAGGTCGCAGCGAGGCCCATGGAGTCTTCCTAGCACCAGGGCCAAAACTCCATGGGCCTGCCCACCAGCCGCGCGAGCACCGTGTCAGGTACAGTTCGTATAGAGATCCATTTTAAATATGTCGGTTGGATGGTGATGACCCACAAGTATAGGGGATCAATCATAGTCCTTTCGATAAGTAAGAGTGTCGAACCCAACGAGGAGTAGAAGGAAATGAGAAGTGGTTTTCAGAAAGATAATTTATGCAAGCATTGAAATTGTCGGTAGCAAGTAGTTTGATAACAAGATAATTTGTAACGGACAAGTAACGGTAATGGTAACGATAAATAAAGTGCAGCAAGGTAGCCCAATCCTTTTGTGGCAAAGGACATGCCAAAACAATTTCTTATAATAAGCAAAGCATTCTTGAGGGCACACGGGAATTTCATCTAGTCACTTTCATCATGTTGGTTTGATTCGCGTTCGTTACTTTGATAATTTGATATGTGGGTGGACCGGTGCTTGGGTGCTATTCTTACTTGAACAAGCCTCCCACTTATGATTAACCCCCTTGCAAGCATCCACAACTACGAGAAAATTATTAAGATAAAATCTAACCATAGCATTAAACATATGGATCCAAATTGGTCCCTTACGAAGTAGCACATAAACTAGGGTTTAAGCTTCTGTCACTCTAGCAATCCATCATCTAATAACTACTCCACAATGCATTCCCTTAGACCCAAAGATGGTGAAGTGCCATGTAGTCGACGTTCACATGACACCACTAAGGGAATCATGATACGTCTCCAATGTATCTATATTTTTTTATTGTTCCATGTTATTATATTATCTGTTTTGGATGTTTTATACTAACTTGTTAACCTAGTGCCCAGCGTCAGTTTCTGTTTTTCCTTGTTTTTGGCTTAAATAGAAAATCAATATCAAACGGAGTCCAAACGGAATAAAACTTTACGATGATTTTTCTTGGACCAGAAGAAACCTAGGAAGCTTCGGGAGGAGGCCAGAAGACCTACGCAGAGGCCACAAGCCCAGGGGCGCGCCCCTAGGCTTGTGGGCCCCTGGGAGACCTTACAACCCTAACTCCACCACTATAAATTCTCAAATATTCCCCCTATGTCAGAGGGCACGCCAAAAATACTTTTTTGCCACCGCAAGCTTCTGTTCTCGTGAGATCCCATCTTGGGTCCTTTCCCGGCACTCCGTCGGAGGGGGATTCGATCACGGAGGGCCTCTACACCAACCTTCCCACCCTTTGGATGATGCGTGAGTAGTTTACCATGGACCTAAGGATCCATAGCTAGATGGCTTATTCTCTCTCTTTGATCTTCAATATAATGTTCTCCTCGATGTTCTTGGAGATCTATTCGATGTAACCTTCTTTTGCGGTGCGTTTGTTGAGATCAGAAGAATTATGGATTTATGATCAGATTATCTATGAATATTATTTGAGTCTTCTCTGAACTCTTTTATGCATGATTGAGATAGCTAGTATTTCTCTCCGATCTATTGATTTGGTTTGGCCTACTAGATTGGTTTTCCTTGCAATGGGAGAGGTGCTTTGTGATGGGTTCAATCTTGCGGTGTCCTCACCCAGTGACAGTAGGGGTAGCGAGGCACGTATTGTATTGTTGCCATTAAGGATAAAAAGATGGGGTTTATATCATCTTGCTTGAGTTTATCCCTCTACATCATGTCTTCTTGATTAAGGTGTTACTTTGTTCTTATGAACTTAATACTCTAGATGCAGACAAGAGTCAGTTGATGTGCGGAGTAATAGTAGTAGATGCAGAATTGTTTTGGTCTACTTGTCATGGACGTGATGCCTATATTCATGATCATTGCCTTAGATATCGTCATAACTTTGCAGTTTTCTATCAATTGCTCAATAGTAATTTGTTTACCCACTGTATGTTTTCTTCAAGAGAGAAGCCTCTAGTGAAACCTATGGCCCCGGGTCTATTTTCCTTCATATATTTTCAAATCTATAAAACTAAAAACCAAAAAATACCTTGCTGCAATTTATTTGTGTTCACTTTATTTTGCTTTTTTACTTATCTTTTAAATCTATCTCTATTAGATATCACTCTTGCAAGTGACCATGAAGGGATTGACAACCCCTTTTCGCGTTGTGTGCAAGTGTTTGTTAGTTTGTGCAGGTGCATATATTGGGGACTTGATTGTGCCTCCTACTGGATTGATACCTTGGTTCTTAACTGAGGGAAATACTTATCTCTACTTTGCTGCATCATCCTTTCCTCTTCAAGGGAAAAATCAACGCAAGCTCAAGAAGTAGCAGGAAGAATTTATGGCGCCATTGTTGGGGAGGTTCTACATCAAGCCTACCAAGTACCTATCATAAACTTTCATCTCTTGCACCTACATTATTTGCCATCTGCCTCTCTTTTCCTCCCCCACTTCTAAAATGTTTTCAAAAAATCACAAAAATATTTGCCTTTCTATTCGCCTTCTTTCCCTTCGTCTTTTCGTTTGCTTTTTGTTTGCTTGTGTGCTAGATTTCTTGCTTTGTCATGATGTCTCAAGAAAGTACCAAGTTGTGTGACTTTTCCAACACTAATAATAATGATTTTATTAGTACTCCGATTGCTCCCGCCACTAGTGCGGAACCTTATGAAATTAATGCCGCTTTGTTGAATCTTGTTATGAAAGAACAATTTTTTGGTAGTCCTAATGAAGATGTCGCATCCCATCTAAATACTTCCGTTGAGCTATGTGATATGAAAAAGAAAAAATATGTGAATAATTATATTGTTAAATTTGAAGCTATTTTCGTTCTCAGTATGAGACCGTGCTAAAACTTGGTTTTCATCTTTGCCTAAAAATAGTACTGATTCATAGAATAAGTGTAAAGATGCTTTTATTTCCATGTATTTTCCTCCCGCTAAGATCATCTCCCTCAGGAACGATATAATGAATTTTAAGCAACTTGATCATGAACATGTTGCACAATCGTGGTATAGGATGAAATTGATGATAAGAAATTGCCCTACTCATGGTTTAAGTTTATGGATGATCATACAAAAAATTTATGCTAGATTGAATTTTGCATCTAGAAATCTTTTAGAATCCACCACGGGAGGTACTTTTATGGAAATCACATTAGGAGAAGCTACTAAACTCCTAGATAATATTATGTCAAATTACTCTCAATGACATACCGAAAGATCTTTTACTAGTAAAAAAGTGCATGTGATTGAAGAAAATAATACTTTGAGTGGAAAGATGGATGAACTTATGAAATTGATTACTAGTAAGAGTGCTTCTATTGATCCTAGGCCGGTAGCAATAATTTTGGATGTGAATTTATGGATGTGAATTTTGTTGGTAGGAATAATTTTGGTAATAATGCATATAGAGGTAATTTCAACCCTAGGTCGTTTCCTAGCAATTCCTCTAATAATTATGGTAATTCCTACAACATTTTTTATGGAAATTATAATAAAATACCTACTGATCTTGAGAATAATATTAAATATTTCCCTATCAAAAGATTTTCAATGCTATGGCAGAAGAAAAATTGCTTAAGATTGATGATTTGGCTAGGAAATGATACGTCTCCAACGTATCTTTAATTTTTGATTGTTCCATGCTATTATATTATCCGTATTGGATGTTTTATATGCATTTATATGCTATTTTATATTATTTTTGGGACTAACCTATTAACCTAGAGCCCAGTGCTAGTTTTTGTTTTTTCCTTGTTTTTGAGTTTTACAGAAAAAGAATACCAAACGGAGTCCAAACGAGCTGAAACTTTACGACGACTTTTTATGGACCAAAAGAAGCCCATGGAGTATCGGAGATGGACCAGAGGAGCCACGAGGCATCCACAAGGGTGGAGGCCCCCCTAGGGCACGCCCCTGCCTTGTCGTCGCCTCATGGACCCCCTGACTTGTTTCCAACGCCAAAAATTCCTATAAATATAGAAACCCCTAGAAATAAACCTAGATCGGGAGTTCCGCCGCCGCAAGCCTCTATAGCCACGAAAAACCAATCGGGAGCCTGTTCCGGCACCCTGCCAGAGGGGGAAACCTTCACCGATAGCCATCTTCATCATCCCGGCCCTCTCCATGATGAGGAGGGAGTAGTTCACCCTCGGGGCTGAGGGTATGTACCAGTAGCTACGTGTTTGATCTCTCTCTCTCTCTCGTGTTCTTGATTTGGCACGATCTTGATGTACCGCGAGCTTTATTACTATAGTTAGATCATATGGTGTTTCTCCCCCTCTATCTTCTTGTGATGAATTGAGTCTTGCTCTTTGAGGTTCCGTTATGTTGGATTGGGTATTGGATTTGAGAACACTTGATGTATGTCTTGCGTGGGATACCCATGGTGACAATGGGGTGTTCTATTAATTCACTTGATGTATGTTTTGGCACTCAACTTGCGGATTCCGGTGGTGACATTGGGGTAATCTATGCATAGGGGTTGATGCACATTTTCGTCCTACGTCCTCCAATAGAAACTTTGGAATGATACTTTGTTGCACGTTGAGGGATTGTTATATGATCCAATTATGTTATCATTGTTGAGAGAACTTGCACTAGTGAAAGTATGAACCCTAGGACTTGTTTCCAAGCATTGCAATCCCGTTTTCGCTCACTTCTACTACTAGTTACCTTGCTGTTTTTATATTTTCATATTACAAAAACCTTTATCTACCATCCATATTGCACATGTATCACCATCTCTTCGCCGAACTAGTGCACCTATACAATTTACCATTGTATTGGGTGTGTTGGGGACACAAGAGACTCTTTGTTATTTGGTTGCAGGGTTGTTTGAGAGAGACCATCTTCAACCTACACCTCCCACGGATTGATAAACCTTAGATCGTCCACTTGAGGGAAAATTTGCTACTGTCCTACAAAACTCTGAGCTTGGAGGCCCAACACGAGTCTACAAGAAGAAGATTGCGTAGTAGACATCAAGCTCTTTTCTGGCGCCATTGCCAAGGAGGTGAGTGCTTGAAGGTATATCTTTATATCTTGCAATTGAATCTTTTAGTTTCTTATTTTATCACTAGTTTAGTCTATAAAAGAAAACTATAAAAAATGGAATTGAGGTTGCCTCATATACTTCATCTTTTTTAATGTCTTTCGTGAAAATGATGGAAATGAAAATTGTGCTCAAGTGTTAGAAGAAGAAGTCAATAAAATGTTTGGCACTAAATATTTGAATGATGAGCATGATTGCAATGTTGTTAGTATGAATTCTTTTAATATCCATGATGCTGATGATATGCAAATCCATAAGCTTGGGGATGCTATGTTTGATGAAGATGATATTTTTTGTCCCCCAAGTTTTGATGAGCCAATTTATTATGATGGTAGCATGCGTCATATTTATGATGATTATGTTGATGAAAGTGGGTTTGGAAGAGTGTCAACTCTAGGTAATGATCCCACTATTTTGGAGGGTGTTGAATCTTATAATATTTATGAAAGTGGATTTGGAGAGGTCATGACTTTATTTTGTGATGAATCCACTATTTTGGAAGAGGTTCCAAATGATTATGAGAACAAAGTTTCTATCTATGATGATTATTGTGATGACATGTATGCTATAAAGAATAATGATAACCATGAAGCTTGTCATCATGATTTTAATTTTCAATTGGATTCTGCCTCACATGATAGTTATTTTGTTGAACTTGCTCCCACTATTATGAATGAGAAGAATTTTCAGAGTAGTAAAATTTCTATGCTTGTGGATCATGAAAAGAATTCTTTGTGTGATAACTATATTGTTGAATTCATTCATGATGCTACTGAAAATTATCATGAGGGAGGAATATATGCTTTTACATATTGCAATAATATCAAATTTCCTCACTATGTGTTGAAAATCTTGAAGTTTTGCTTGCTTTACCTTCCTATGCTAGTTGATTCTTGCTCCCATAAATTGTTTGCTCACAAAATCCCTATGCATAGGAAGTGGGTTAGACTTAAATGTGCTAGTCATATGCTTCATGATGCTCCCACCATGTTTCAATTCTTATCTTTTATGTGAGCATCATTGAAATCATCATGCCTAGCTAAAAGAGAAAAGTCCACATTTCAACCTCAAACTAACCACACGGTTTGATTTACAACCCTCAACACCGAAACCAGTCAAAAATACACCCTCAACTAACCATGAGGTTTAAAAATCAACCCTAGCCCCGGTATTGACCAAGTCAAGTGGTTTTTTCCGTGTTGACTAGTTTTGACTTCTGATTGGGCAATGCCATGTCAGCATTAGACTAGTCAAATTATTTGACTTGTTAGCGGAAGGGGCCACATGTCATAGTCAAGGTATTTTCTAAAACATTTGACTATGCTTAAATAACAAAATGGGCTAATGGTCAGCGGCTGATTAGTAGGGGGGTTAGGCCTAATGGGTGATTAGCCCTAATGAACTACCTCCCACCAGCAGGTTTGAACGCCAGCGGGAGTGGATGCATGGTGGCGGGGGCTCGGATGCATGGTGGCGGAAGCACGACAGCTCGTGGGAGTGGACCAGAGGAGGTGTGCGTGCGTGAGCTAGAGGGGAAGGCCGCACGCAGGTGAGGGGCACGGGACCCTACGGTCACCGAAGCGGCGCCAATGACGAGTATCAGCAGGCCGACAACTATGAAACCAGGCTAGAGGAAGAGGAGGAGTGAGGGCAGCAGCGTTGTATGACAGCTGGTTCAACTTGAGCATGTAGGCACGGTCGGGGAAGCATGCGAGCTTGGAGGCGAGGGCACGGGGCATGGCGGCGGGCACCGGAGCATGGGGACGCGAGGAGGGTGCTCGAGGTAGAGCAACTTGGCAGAGAGGCGCCATGAGCTACATGAGGAAGCCACAGGGGCGACTAGGCCAGAAGGGGCACTAGAGCTTCACCGGGGGTGGAGATCGAGTCGGCGTTGACCTTCATTGGATCCGCCGAGGACGTTGATCGGGGCGACGATTCCGGCCGCTTCGGGCCGATTACTTGCATGAGAAAAGTCCAAATGATGAGGCGGGGCGACATGGCAACTTGGCATGGCTTAGAATGGCCGTTGGTCGCGCTGAACAAAGAACTATGGTGGTCGCGGATGGGGAGAAGTTGGGAGTGCGATCTACCTCACCAGAGAGAGAGGGGGAGGGGAGAGGTAGGGGTGGAGGCATCCTAGGCGGCGAGTCGTTGTCGGGGTGGAGGCATCCCAGACGACGGCGGATCGGGGTTGACCCAGGTGGCGGCGGCGGGAGTGTGATCGGGGGGGGGGGGGGCTCGGGTTGGGAACTCAATCGACACAGAGAGGGATAGGTCGATATGCCTGCCTGCCGTGGCATGGAAGCTGAGTAGGCATGCGTAGTCAGCTTTGACTATGGGCAAAACTGCTTGACTTGGTCAAAACCAAGACTAGGGTTGATTTTTGAACCTCATGGTATGTTGAGGGTGTATTTCGGCTGGTTTCGGAGTTCAAGGTTGTAAATCAAACCGTGTGGTTAGTTCAAGGTTGAAATGTGGATTTTTCTCTAGCTAAAAATGCATTAAAGAAAAGCACTCGTTGGGAGATAACCCAACATTTATCCCTACTGTTTTTGTGTGTTCACATGATTACGCTACCGTAGTAATCATGTTTATAGCTTTTGTTTCAATAATGTGCCAAGTAAGACCTTTGGGATGATCTATGGTGATAGTTGATTTGATCTTGCTGAAAAACAAAAACTTTTGCACTTAGGAAAACAATTCTCATTTTTAACAGAAGCGTGATAAAATACTGATTCTTTTTACAGAAGATTAATATACAAATTTCCCAGGTTGTCCTAATTTTTGGAATTTTTTGAGTTACAGAACTATACGAAGTTTCCAGATTACTACATATTGTTCTGTTTTTGACAGATTCTATTTTCATTGTGTTGTTTGCTTATTTTGATGAATCTGTGGGTAGTAACGGAGGGTATGAACCATGGAGAAGTTTGAATATAGTAGATATAACACAACTATAAAATTAAAATGAGTTCACAACAGTACCTAAGTGGTGATTTGCTTTATTAACGAAGCTTACGAGTTTTCTGTTAAGTTTTGTGTTGTGAAGTTTTCAAGTTTTGGGTGAAGTTTTGATGTACTACGGAATAAGGAGTGCAACGGCCTAACCTTGGGGATGCCCAAGGCACCCAAGGTAATATTCAAGGAATACCCAAGCAACTAAGCTTGGGGATGCCCAGGATGGCATCCCCTCTTTCATCTTCGTTCATCGGTAAATTTACTTGAGGCTATATTTTTATTCACCACATGATATGTGTTTTGCTTGGAGCATCATTTTATTTTATTAGGATTTGCTTGCTGTTATTTAGAGTAATGTTTTTCATCTTTTAGTTCAATAAAAAGGTCAAGCGTAGCATTTACCATGCTTATTTTGCAAGTCTATATGTTGCTGTTTGAAAACAAAAAGTTTGTTGTTATGTTTTGAATATTGGTGAATAGTCAGGACATGGTAAAATCTTGAAATTTTTACACAATGAGTAAAAACAAATTATCTACAGTGTGGTGCTTTTTTCAGAATTTTTGGACTTAAATAAGTATGATTCCTCTTGCATTCTTTACAGACTATCCTGTCTAGACAGATTGCTGTTATGATTGCATTGTTTGCATATGTTTGCTTGTTTAATGATTCTATTTGAGAATGGGAGTATTAAATATGCAGAGGCATTAAGAATGCAATGTCAAATTACAATTTTAGTGATTTTTTTACAGTAGAGAATGATAAGGTTTAGCATGGATTTATACTAACTTATCTCACGAGTTCTTGTTGAGTTTTGTGTGGGTGAAGTTTTTAAGATTTAGCAAAACCGCGATATGAAAGGAATTAAGGAGACACAAAATCTCAAGCTTGGGGATGCACAAGGCATCCCTAGTTAATATTCCAAGAAGTCTCAAGCATCTAAGCATGGGGATGCCCCTGTTGGCATCCCACCTTTCTTCTTCAAGAACTATCGGTCAGTTTTGGTTGAGCCTAAGTTTTTGCTTCTTCACATGATATGTGCTATCCTTGCAGTGTCATTTCATGTTATTTTGCTTACTGTTTGAATAAAATATTAAGATTTGAAATTCTTAATGTTAGAGAGTTTGTCATTTGCTCTAGTGCTTCACTACTCATTGATCTTCACTTATATCTTTTGGAGTAGTTTGTCATTTGCTCTAGTGCTTCACTTATATCTTTTTAGATCACATCGGTGGTTTTATTTTGAAGAAATTAATGAACTCTCATGCTTCACTTAAATTATTTTGAGAGTCTTAAACAGCATGGTAATTTGCTTAGGTTATGAATTTAGTCATAATATGATGGGCATCCAAGAGGTATATAATAAAAACTTTCATATTAAGTGCATTGAATACTATGAGAAGTTTGATTCCTTATGATTGTTTTGAGATATGAGGATGGTGATATTAGAGTCATGCTAGTGAGTAATTATGGGTTGTAGAAATACTTGTGTTAAAGTTTGTGATTCTCGTAGCATGCACATATGGTGAACCATTATGTGATGAAGTCGGAGCATGATTTATTTATTGATTGTCTTCCTTATGAGTGGCGGTCGGGGACGAGCGATGGTCTTTTCCTACCAATCTATCCCCCTAGGAGCATGCGCGTAGTACTTTGTTTCGATAGCTAATAGACTTTTGCAATAAGTATGTGAGTTCTTTATGACTAATGTTGAGTCCATGGATTATACGCACTCTCACCCTTCAACCATTGCTAGCCTCTCTAGTACCGCGCAACTTTCACCGGTACCTTACACCCACCATATACCTTCCTCAAAATAATC
Source organism: Triticum aestivum (assembly GCF_018294505.1). Lineage (NCBI taxonomy): Eukaryota > Viridiplantae > Streptophyta > Magnoliopsida > Poales > Poaceae > Triticum > Triticum aestivum. The sequence goes on along the minus strand of NC_057800.1, from coordinate 557,111,899 downwards.
ACCATACCTACCTATTATGGTATTTCCATAGCCATTCTGAGACATATTGCCATGCAACTTCCATCGTTCTGTTTGTTATGACACACTTCATCATTATCATATTGCTTTACATGATCATGTACTTGACATCGTATTTGTGGTAAAGCCACCTTTCATAATTTCTATACATGTCACTCTTGATCATTGCACATCCTGGTACCCCGCCGGAGGCATTCATATAGAGTCATATTTTGTTCTAAGTATCGAGTTGTAAAGTAAATAAAAGTGTGATGATCATCATTATTAGAGCATTGTCCCATGTGAGGAAAGGATGATGGAGACTATGATTCCCCCACAAGTTGGGATGAGACTCCAGACGAAAAAAGAGAAAAAAGAGCCCAAAGAGCCCAAAATAAAAAGAAAAAAAATGAGAGAAAAAGAGAGAAGGGGCAATGCTAGTATCCTTTTAACACACTTGTGCTTCAAAGTAGCACCATGATCTTCATGATAGAGAGTCTCCTATTTTGTCACTTTCATATACTAGTGGGAAATTTTCGTTATAGAACTTGTCTTGCATATTACAATGATGGGCTTACTCAAATTTCCCTAGGTCTTCATGAGCAAGCAAGTTGGATGCACACCCACTTAGTTTCTTTTTGAGCTTTCATACACTTATAGCTCTAGTGCATCTGTTGCATGGCAATCCCTACTCTCTCACATTGATATCTATTGATGGGCATCTGCATAGCCCGTTGATATGCGTAGTTGATGTGAGACTAATTCCTTCTTTTTGTCTTCTCCACAACCACCATATTCTATTCCATCTATAGTGCTATGTCCATGGCTCATGCTCATGTATTGCGTGAAAGTTGAAAAGGTTTGAGAACATCAAAAGTATGAAACAATTGCTTGGCTTGTTATCAGGGTTGTGCATGATTTGAATACTTTGTGTGATGAAGATGGAGCATAGGGAAACTATATGATTTTGTAGGGATAACTTTCTTTGGCCATGTTATTTTGAGAAGACATGATTTCTTTATTAGTATGCTTGAAGTATTATTGTTTTTATGTCAATATTAAACTTTTGTTTTGAATCTTATGCATCTAAGTATTCTTGCCACAATAGAGAAGATAAATATGTTAGGTAGCATTCCACATAAAAAATTCTGTTTTTATCATTTACCTACTCGGGGATGAGCAGGAATTAAGCTTGGGGATGCTTGATACGTCTCCAACGTATCTACAATTTTTGATTGTTCATGCTATTATATCATCCATCTTGGATGTTTTATATGCATTTATATGCTATTTTATATTATTATTGGGACTAACCTATTAACCTAGAGCCCAGTGCGAGTTTCTGTTTTTTCCTTGTTTTTGAGTTTTACAGAAAAGGAATACCAAACAGAGTCCAAACAAGCTGAAACTTTACGATGATTTTTTACGAACCAAAATAAGCCCACGGAGTATCAGAGATGGACTAGAGGTGGAGGGCGCCCCCCTAGGGCGCGCCCCCTGGCTTGTCGTCGCCTCGTGGACCCCCTGACTTGTTCCCGACGCCAAAAATTCCTATAAATATAGAAACCCCCAGAAATAAACCTAGATCAGGAGTTCCGCCACCGCAAGCCTGTGTAGCCACGAAAAACCAATCAGGAGCCCGTTCCGACACCCTGCCGAAGGGGGAAACCATCACTAGTGGCCATCTTCATCATCCCGGCGCTCTCCATGACGAGGAGGGAGTAGTTCACCCTCGGGGCTGAGGGTATGTACCAATAGCTATGTGTTTGATCTCTCTCTCTCTCTCTCTCGTGTTCTTGATTTGGCACGATCTTGATGTACGACGAGCTTTATTACTATAGTTGGATCATATGGTGTTTCTCCCACTCTACCTTCTTGTGATGAATTGAGTCTTGATCTTTGAGGTTCCGTTATGTTGGATTGAGTATTAGATTTGAGAACACTTGATGTATGTCTTGCGTGGGATACCCGTGGTGACAATGGGGTGTTCTATTGATTCACTTGATGTATGTTTTGGCACTCAACTTGCGGATTCCCGTGGTGACATTATTGGGGTAATCTATGCATAGGGGTTGATGCACGTTTTCATCCTACGTTCTTCGATAGAAACTTTGGAGTGATACTTTGTTGCACGTTGAGGGATTGTTATATGATCCAATTATGTTATCATTGTTGAGAGAACTTGCACTAGTGAAAGTATGAACCCTAGGCCTTGTTTCCAAGCATTGCAATACCATTTTCGCTCACTTACTACTAGTTACCTTGCTATTTTTATATTTTCAGATTACAAAAACCTTTATCTACCATCCATATTGCACTTGTATCACCATCTCTTCGCCGAACTAGTGCACCTATACAATTTACCATTGTATTAGGTGTGCTGGGGACACAAGAGACTCTTTGTTATTTGGTTGCAGGGTTGTTTGAGAGAGACCATCTTCAACCTACGCCTCCCACAGATTGATAAACCTTAGGTCATCCACTTGAGGGAAAAAATGCTACTATCCTACAAAACTCTTCGCTTGGAGGCCCAACACGAGTCTACAAGAAGAAGGTTACGTAGTAGACATTGGGAACATTGATAGAGTTTCTCATGAGATTGATTCTTTAAGATTAGATCTATGCCACCTAAGACTTATATTAATAAATCTCTAAAAGCTATTCAAATTTCCATTAATGAAAGTAGAGAGAGAACCGCTAGGATGCGTGCTAAGAGAGATTGGCTAGGAAAAGCATGTTCTTCTAATTTTCGTGATAATAACGGTGAAGATCTTAAAGTGATTGGTGTGAATCCTATTGAATCTTTGTTTCCTAATATATAACTTGATATAGATGGTACTAGAGATGATTCAACTTTAGCTAGAAGGCGTCCCAATAATTCGGAGGGTGAAGATCTTAATGAAAAATTTCATAAATATGGGATTGGCGAGGTCAAAACTTTAAGTAGTGATGAACCCACTATTTTGGATTTTAAGGAATTTAAGTATAATAATTGTTCTTTACTTGATTGTATTTCCTTGTTGAAGTCCATGCTAAATTCACCTCATGCTTATAATCAAAATAAGGCTTTTACTAAACATATCGTGGATGCTATGATGAAATCTTTTGAAGAAAAACTTGATTTGGAAGTTTCAATCCCTAGAAAGCTTTATGATGAGTGGGAAACTAATATTAAGATTAAAATTAAAGATTATGAGTGCAATGCTTTGTGTGATTTGGGTGCTAGCGTTTCCACGATTCCAAAAATTCTATGTGATGTGCTAGGTTTCCATAAATTTGATGGTTCTTTGAATTTGCATCTAGCGGATTCCACTATTAAGAAACCTATGGGAAGGATTAATGATGTTCTTATTGTTGCAAATATGAATTATGTGCCCATAGATTTTTTTTGTGCTTGATATAGATTGCAATCCTACATGCCCTATTATACTTAGTAGATCTTTCCTAAGAACAATTGGTGCAATTATTGATATGAAAGAAGGAACCATTAGATTTCAATTTCCATTAAGGAAGGGCATGAAACACTTCCCAAGAAAGAAAGATAAGTTACCATATGAATCTATTATGAGGGATACTTATGGATCTAATACCAAAGATGGCAATACATAGATCTATGCATTATGCCTAGCTAGGGGCGTAAAATAATAGCGCTTGGAGGCAACCCAATTTTATTTTGTGTTTTTTGTTTTTGCTGCTGTTTTTCAATAAATACACAATATTACTTCTGTAGTAATTGTGTTTCAGTGTTTTAATTAGTGTTTGAGCCAGACCTTTGGGATGATCTATGGTGATAGTTGATTTGATCTTGTTGAAAAACAGAAACTTTTGCGTCCAATAGCAGAATTGTTAAAATTTAGAGAGGCGTGATAAATTCTGATTTTTTTTACACAAGATTGATATACAAATTTCCTTGGTTGTCATAATTTTTCAGAATTTTTGGAGTTACAAAAGTATACGAAATTTCCAGATTACTACAATCTGTTCTGTTTTTGACAAATTCTGTTTTCTATGTGTTGTTTGCTTATTTTGATGAATCTATGGGTAGTATAGGGGGTATTAACCATGGAGAAGTTGGAATATAGTAGATATAACACCAATATAAATTTAGAATGAGTTTGCAACAGTACCTAAAGTGCTGATTTATTTTATCATACTAACGGAGCTTACGAGTTTTCTGTTGAGTTTTCTGTTGTGAAGTTTTCAAGTTTTGGGTAAAGATTTGATGGACTATGGAAAAAGTAGTGGCAAGAGTCTAAGCTTGGGTATGCCCAAGGCACCCCAGATAATATTCAAGGACAACCAAGCATCTAAGCTTGGGGATTCCCCGGAAGCATCCCCTCTTTCGTCTTCAATCCATCGGTAAATTTACTTGAGGCTATAGTTTTATTCACCACATGATATGTGTTTTGCTTGGGGCGTCTTGTAATATATGAGTCTTTGCCTTTTAGTTTGCCACAATCATCCTTACTATACACACCTTTTGAGAGGGACACGCATTAATCGTGAATTTATTAGAATACTCTATGTGCTTCACTTATATCTTTTGAGCTAGGCAATTGCTCTAGTGCTTCACTTATATCTTTTTAGAGCACGGTCGTGGTTTTATTTTGTAGAAAGTTATGAACTCTCATGCTTCACTTATATTATTTTGAGAGTCTTAAAACAGCATGGCAATTTTCTTAGGTTATGAATCTTGTCCTAATATTATGGGCATCCAAGAGGGATATAATAAAAACTTTCATAAAGAGCATTGAATATATGAGAAGTTTGATTCCTTGCATTAGTTTGAGATATAAAGATGGTGATATTAGAGTCATCCTAGTGAGTAATTGTGGATTGGTACAAATACTTGTGTTAAAGTTTGTGATTCCCGAAGCATGCACATATGGTGAACCATTATGTGATGAAGTCGGAGCATGATTTATTTTTTATTGTCTTCCTTATGAGTGGCAGTCGGGGACGAGCGATGGTCTTTTCCTACCAATCTATCCCCCTAGGATCATGCATATTAGTACCTTGCTTCGATGGCTAATAAATTTTTGCAATAACTATGTGAGTTCTTTATGACTAATGTTGAGTCTATGGATTATACACACTCTCACCCTTCCACCATTGCTAGCCTCTCTAGTACGGCGCAACTTTCGCCGATGCATTAAACCCACCATATACCCTTCCTCAAAACAGCCACCATACCTACCTATTATGGCATTTCCATAGCCATTCCGAGATATATTTCTATGCAACTTCCACTGTTCTGTTTATTATGACACCCACCATCATTGTCATATTGCTTTCCAAGATCACGTAGTTGGCATAGTATTTGTGCCTTGGTCACCGTTCATTTTTTATACATGTCACGCTAGATCATTACACATCCCGGTACATGATACGTCTCCAACGTATCTATAATTTTTGATTGCTCCATGCTATTATATATTCTGTTTTGGATGTTTAATGGGCTTATTTATACACTTTTATATTATTTTTGGGACTAACCTATTAACCGGAGGCCCAGCCCAAATTGCTATTTTTTTGCCTATTTCAGTGTTTCGCAGAAAAAGAATATCAAACGGATTCCAAACGGAATGAAACCTTCGGGAGGGTGATTTTTGGAACAAACGTGATCCAGAGGACTTGGAGTGGACGTCAAGCAATAAACGAGGAGGCCACGAGGAAGGGGGCACGCCCTCCACCCTTGTGGGCCCCTCGTGGCTCCACCGACCTACTTCTTCCTCCTATATATGCCTACGTACCCTGAAAACATCGAGGAGCACCACGAAAACCTAATTCCACCGCTGCAACCTTCTGTACCCAAGAGATCCCATCTTTGGGCCTTTTCCGGAGCTCCACCGGAGGGGGCATTGATCACAGAGGGCCTCTACATCAACTCCATGGCCCCTCCAATGATGTGTGAGTAGTTTACTCAGACCTTCGGGTCCATAGTTATTAGCTAGATGGCTTCTTCTCTCTCTTTGGATCTTAATACAAAGTTCTCCTCGATTCTCTTGGAGATCTATTCGATGTAATCTTCTTTTGCAGTGTGTTTGTCGAGATCCGATGAATTGTGGGTTTATGATCAAGATTATCTATGAACAATATTTGAATCTTCTCTGAATTCTTTTATGTATGATTGGTTATCTTTGCAAGTCTCTTCGAATTTTCAGTTTGGTTTGGCCTACTAGATTGATCTTTCTTGCAACGGAGAAGTGCTTGCTTTGGGTTCAATCTTGCGGTGCTCGATCCTAGTGACAGAAAGGGAAACGACACGTATTTTATTGTTGCCATCGAGGATAAAAAGATGGGGTTTATATCATATTGCATGAGTTTATCCCTCTACATCATGTCATCTTGCTTAAAATGGTACTCCATTCTTATGAACTTAATAATACTCTAGATGCATGCTGGATAGCGGTCGATGTGTGGAGTAATAGTAGTAGATCCAGGCAGGAGTCGGTCTACTTATCACGGATGTGATGCCTATATACATGATCATACCTAGATATTCTCATAACTATGCTCAATTCTATCAATTGCTCGACAGTAATTTGTTTACCCACCGTAATACTTATGCTATCTTGAGAGAAGCCACTAGTGAAACCTATGGCCCTCGGGTCTATTTTCCATCATACAAGTTTCCAATCTATTTTATTTTGCAATCTTTACTTTCAATCTATATCATAAAAATACCAAAAATATTTATCTTATTATTATTATCTCTATCAAATCTCACTCTTGCAAATGGCTGTAAAGGGATTGACAACCCCTTTATCGCATTGGTGGCGAGGTTCTTATTTGTTTGTGTAGGTACAAGGTGACTCGCGCGTGGTCTCCTACTGGATTGATACCTTGGTTCTCAAAAACTGAGGGAAATACTTATGCTGCTTTGCTGCATCACCCTTTCCTCTTCAAGGGAAAACCAACGAATGCTCAAGAGGTAGCAAGAAGGATTTCTGGCACCGTTGCTGGGAAGATCTACGCCAAGTCAAGACATACCAAGTACCCATCACAACTCTTATCCTCCGCATTACATTATTTGCCATTTGCCTCTCGTTTTCCTCTCCCCCACTTCACCCTTGCCGTTTTATTCGCCCTCTCTTTCCGTTCTCCTTTTCTTCTCTTGTTTGCTTGTGTGTTGGATTGCTTGCTTGTCACGATGGCTCAAGATAATACTAAATTGTGTGACTTTGCCAATACCAACAATAATGATTTTATTAGCACTCTGATTGCTCCTCTTACCGATGCTGAATCTTGTGAAATTAATACTGCTTTGCTGAATCTTGTCATGAAAGATCCGTTTTCTGGCCTTCCTAGTGAAGATGCCGCTACCCATCTAAACAACTTTGTTGATTTGTGTGATATGCAAAAGAAGAAAGATGTGGATAATGATATTGTTAAACTTAAGCTATTTCCGTTTTCGCTTAGAGATCGTGCTAAAGCTTGGTTTTCGTCTTTGCCTAAAAATAGTATTGATTCATGGAATAAGTGCAAAGATGCTTTTATCTCTAAGTATTTTCCTCCCGCTAAGATCATCTCTCTTAGAAACGATATTGTGAATTTTAAGCAACTTGATCATGAGCATTTTGCACAATCTTGGGAGAGGATGAAATTAATGATACGTAATTGCCCTACACATGGTTTGAATTTATGGATGATTATACAAAATTTTTATGCCGGATTGAATTTTGCTTCTAGAAATCTTTTATACTCGGCCGCGTGAGGCACTTTTATGGAAATCACTTTAGGAGAAGCTACCAAACTCCTAGATAATATTATGGTTAATTTTTCTCAATGGCACACAGAAAGATCTACTAGTAAAAAGGTGCATGCAATTGAAGAGATTAATGTTTTGAGTGGAAAGATGGATGAACTTATGAAATTGTTTGCTAATAAGAGTGCTCCTACTGATCCTAATGATATGCCTTTGTCTACTTTGATTGAGAATAATAATGAATCTATGGATGTGAATTTTGTTGGTAGGAACAATTTTGGTAACAACGCGTATAGAGGTAATTTTAATTCTAGGTCATTTCCTAGTAATTCCTCTAATAATTATGGTAATTCCTACAACAATTCTTATGGAAATTATAATAAGATGCCCTCTGATTTTGAATCTAGTATTAAAGAATTTATTAGTTCGCAAAAGAGTTTCAATGCTTTGATTGAAGAAAAAATGCTTAAGATTGATGAGTTGGCTAGGAACGTGGATAGAATTTTTCTTGATGTCGATTCTTTGAAACTTAGATCTATTCCACCTAAGCATGATATCAATGAGTCTCTCAAAGCCATGAGAATTTCCATTGATGAGTGCAAAGAAAGAACCACTAGGATGCGTGCTAAGAAAGATTGCTTTGTGAAGGCGTGTTCTTCTAGTTTTTATGAGAATAAAGATGAAGATCTAAAAGTAATTGATGTGTCCCCTATTAAATCCTTATTTTCCAGTATGAATCTTGATAATGATGGGACTGGATATGAGTCAACTTTAGTTAGAAGGCGTCCCAAAAATTCGGAGTCTTTAGATCTTGATGCAAAAATTGGTAAAAGTGGGATTGAAGAGGTTAAAACTTTAGATAGCAACAAACCCACTATCTTGGATTTCAAGGAATTTAATTATGATAATTGCTCTTTGATAGATAGTATTTCCTTGTTGCAATCCGTGCTAAATTCTCCTCATGCTTATAGTCAAAATAAAGCTTTTACTAAACATATCGTTGATGCTTTGATGCAATCTTATGAAGAAAAACTTGAGTTGGAAGTTTCTATCCCTAGAAAGAAAATTAAATTACCATATGAATCTATTATGAGAGCCACTTATGGATTGCCTACCAAAGATGGCAATACCTAGATCTATCCTCGCTTTTATGCCTAGCTAGGGGCGTTAAACGATAGCGCTTGTTGGGAGGCAACCCAATTTTATTTTCATTCCTTGCTTTTTTGTTCCTGTTTAGTAATAAATAATTTATCTAGCCTCTTTTTTGGTTGTGTTTTTTGTGTTTAATTAGTGTTTGTGCCAAGTAGAACCGTTGGGAAGACTTGGGGAAAATCTTTTTGATCTTGCTGTAAAAAACAGAAACTTTAGTGCTCGCGATAATTGCTGCCATTTTTTATTGGAGAGTGATATTTAGTTAATTATTTTTAATATGATTAATATATAAATTCCTCACGTCCAGCAATTTATTTTAGAATTTTTGGGGTTCCAGAAGTTTGCGTTAGTTACAGATTACTATAGACTGTTCTGTATTTGACAGATTCTGTTTTTCATGTGTTGTTTGCTTATTTTGATGAATCTATGGATAGTAATGGAGTTTATAAACCATAGAAAAGTTGGAATACAGTAGGTTTAACACCAATATAAATAAATAATGAGTTAATTACAGTATCTTGAAGTGGTTTTTTGTTTTCTTTCGCTAACGGAGCTCATGAGATTTTCTGTTAAGTTTTGTGTTGTGAAGTATTTAAGTTTTGGGTAAAGATTTGATGGATTATGGAACAAGGAGTGGCAAGAGCCTAAGCTTGGAGATTCCAAAGGCACCCCAAGGTAAAATATAAGGACACCAAAAAGCCTAAGCTTGGGGATGCCCCAGAAGGCATCCCCTCTTTTGTCTTTGTTCATCGGTAACTTTACTTGGAGCTATATTTTTATTCACCACATGATATGTGTTTTTCTTGGAGCGTGTTGTATGATTTGAGTATTTGCCTTTTAGTTTACCAAAATAATCCTTGATGTACACACCTTTTGAGAGAGACACACATGAATCCGAATTTATTAGAATACTCTATGTGCTTCACTTATATCTTTTGAGCTATATAGTTTTTGCTCTAGTGCTTCACTTATATCTTTTAGAGCATGGTGGTGGTTTCATTTTATAGAAATAATTGATCTCTCATGCTTCACTTATATTATTTTGAGAGTCCTTTAGAACAGCATGGTAATTTGCTTTTGATATTATAAAGAAAAAACTTTCATATAAGTGCATTGAATACTAAGAGAAGTTTGATACTTGATGATTGTTTTGAGATATGGAGATAGTGATATTAAAGTTGTGCTAGGTGAGTAGTTGTGAATTTGAGAAATACTTTTGTTGAAGTTTGCAAGTCCCGTAGCATGCACGTATGGTAAACGTTGTGTAACAAATTTGAAACATGAGGTGTTATTTAATTGTCTTCCTTATGAGTGGCGGTCGGGGACGAGTGATGGTCTTTTCCTACCAATCTATCCCCCTAGGAGAATGCGCATAATACTTGGTTTTTGATGACTTGTAGATTTTTGCAATAAGTATGTGAGTTCTTTATGACTAATGTTGAGTCCATGGATTATACGCACTCTCACCCTTCCATCATTGCTAGCCTCTTCGGTACCGTGCATTGCCCTTTCTCACCTTCAGAGTTGGTGCAAACTTCGCCGGTGCATCCAAACCCCGTGATACGATATGCTCTATCACACATAAACCTCCTTATATATTCCTCAAAACAGCCACCATACCTACCTATTATGGCATTTCCATAGCCATTCTGAGATATATTTCCATGCAACTTTCCACCATTCCGTTTATTATGACACACATCATCATTGTCATATTGCCTTGCATGATCATGTAGTTGACATCGTATTTGTGGCAAAGCCACCGTTCATAATTCTTTCATACATGTCACTCATGAGTCATTGCACATCCCGGCACACCGTCGGAGGCATTCATATAGAGTCATATCTTGTTCTAGTATCGAGTTGTAATCATTAAGTTGTAAATATATAGAAGTGTGATGATCATCATTATTAGAGCATTGTCCCCCCAAAAAGAGAAAGGCCAAATAAAAAATAAAATAAAAAGGGGCAATGCTACTATCCTTTTTCCACACTTGTGCTTCAAAGTAGCACCATGATCTTTATGATAGAGAGTCTCTTGTTTTGTCATTTTCATATACTAGTGGGAATTTTTCATTATAGAACTTGGCTTGTATATTCCAACAATGGGCCTCCTCAAGTGCCCTAGGTCTTCGTGAGCAAGCACGTTGGATGCACACCCACTTAGTTTCTTTGGTTGAGCTTTCATACATTTATAGATCTAGTGCATCCGTTGCATGGCAATCCCTACTCCTTGCATTGACATCAATTGATGGGCATCTCCCTAGCCCATTGATTAGCCACGTCAATGTGAGACTTTTTCCTTTTTGTCTTCTCCACATAACCCCCTTCATTATATTCTATTCCACCCATAGTGCTATATCCATGGCTCACGCTCATGTATTGCGTGAAAGTTGAAAAAAGTTTTGAGATTACTAAAGTATGAAACAATTGCTTGGCTTGTCATCGGGGTTGTGCATGATGAGAGCATTCTTGTGTGACGAAAATGGAGCATGACCAAACTATATGATTTTGTAGCGATGAACTTTCTTTGGCCATGTTATTTTGAGAAGAGATGATTGCTTAGTTAGTATGCTTAAAGTATTATTATATTTATGTCAATATTAAACTTTCATCTTGAATCTTTCGGATCTGAACATTCATGCCACAATAAAGAAAATTACATTGAGAAATATGTTAGGAAGCATTCCACATCAAAAATTCTGTTTTTATCATTTACCTACTCGAGGACGAGCAAGAATTAAGCTTGGGGATGCTTGATACGTCTCCAACGTATCTATAATTTTTTATTGCTCCATGCTATTTTATATTCTGTTTTGGATGTTTAATGGGCTTATTTATACACTTTTATATTATTTTTTGGACTAACCTATTAACCGAAGGCCCATCCCAAATTCCTGTTTTTTTGCCTATTTTAGTGTTTCACAGAAAAAGAATATCAAACAGAGTCCAAATGGAATGAAACCTTCGGGAGCGTGATTTTTGGAACAAATGTGATCCAGAGGACTTGGAGTGGACGTCAAGCAATCAACAAGGAGGCCGCGAGGCAAGGGGTGCACCTACCCCCTGGGCGTGCCCTCTACCGTCGTGGCTCCACCGACCTACTTCTTCCTCCTATATATACCTACGTACCCTGAAAACATCGAGGAGCACCACGAAAACCTAATTCCACTGACGCAACCTTTTGTACCTAAGAGATCCCATCTTGGGGCCTTTTCCGGAGCTCCGCCGGAGGGGGCATTGATCACAAAGGGCCTCTACATCAACTCCATGGCCTCTCCGGTGATGTGTGAGTAGTTTAGTTCAGACCTACGGGTCAATAGTTATTAGCTAGATGGCTTCTTCTCTCTCTTTGGATCTCAATACAAAGTTCTCCTCGATCTTCTTGGAGATCTATTCGATGTAATATTCTTTTGTGGTGTGTTTGTCAAGATCCGATGAATTGTGGGTTTATGATCAAGTTTATCTATGAACATTATTTGAATCTCCTCTGAATTATTTTATGTATGATTGGTTTATCTTTGCAAGTCTCTTCGAATTATCAGTTTGGTTTGGCCTACTAGATTGACCTTTCTTGCAATGGGAGAAGTGCTTAGCTTTGGGTTCAATCTTGCGATGTCCTTTCCCAGTGACAGTAGGGGCAGCAAGACACGTATTGTATTGTTGCCATCGAGGATAAAAAGATGGGGTTTATATCATATTGCATGAGTTTATCCATCTACATCATGTAATCTTGCTTAAAGTGTTACTCCGTTCTTATGAACTTAATACTCTAGATGCATGCTGGATAGCGGTCGATGCGTGGAGTAATAGTAGTAGATGCAGGCAGGAGTCGGTCTACTTGTCACGGACGTGATGCCTATATACATGATCATACCTAGATATTCTCATAACTATGCTCAGTTCTATCAATTGCTCGACAGTAATTTGTTTACCCACCGTAATACTTATGCTATCTTGAGAGAAGCCACTAGTGAGACCTATGGCCCCCAGGTCTATTTTCCATCATACAAGTTTCCAATCAATTTTATTTTGCAATCTTTACTTTCAATCTATATCATAAAAATACCAAAAATATTTATCTTATTATTATTATTATTATTATTATTATTATTATTATTATCTCTATCAGATCTCACTCTTGCAAGTGGCCATGAAGGGATTGACAACCCCTTTATCGCGTTGGTTGCGAGGTTCTTATTTGTTTGTGTAGGTACGAGGTGACTCGCGCGTGGTTTCCTACTGGATTGATACCTTGGTTCTCAAAAACTGAGGGAAATACTTATGCTGCTTTGCTGCATCACCCTTTCCTCTTTAAGGGAAAACCAACGCATGCTCAAGAGGTAGCAGTACACCGCCGGAGGCATTCATATAGAGTCACATCTTTGTTCTAGTATCGAGTTGTAAGTAAATAAAAGTGTGATGATCATCATTATTAGAGCGTTGCCCCATGCGAGGAATGGATGATGGAGGCTATGATTCTCCCACATGTCGAGATGAGACTCTAGACTTATAATAAAAATAGGCCAAAGAGCCCAAATAAAAAATAAAAAGAGAGGCCAAAGAGCCCAAAATAAAAAAGAGAGAAAAATGAGAGAAAAAGAGAGAAGGGACAATGTTATTGATAACCCACAAGTATAGGGGATCGCAACAATTTTCGAGGGTAGAGTATTCAACCCAAATTTATTGATTAGACACAAGGGGAGCCAAAGAATATTCTCAAGTATTAACAGTTGAGTTGTCAATTCAACCGCACCTGAAAGACTTAATATCTACAACAAAGTATTTAGTAGACAAGTAAATGGAAGTAACGATGGCAAAAGTAACAGTAGTAGTTTTTGTAGTGATTGTAACAGTGGCAACGGTAAAGTAACTAAGCAAAGATCAATATGTGAAAAGCTTGTAGGCAATGGATCAGTGATGGATAATTATGTCGGATGCGATTCCTCATGCAACAGTTATAACATAGAGTGACACAGAACTAGCTCTAGTTCATCAATGTAATGTAGGCATGTATTCGGAATATAGTCATACGTGCTTATGGAAAAGATCTTGCATGACATCTTTTGTCCTACCCTCCCGTGGCACCGAGCGCCGAATGGACGACACCTCTGCGTTCAACACACGTACGGTTGGGAGAGACGTCTCCTCCTTCTTGATCCAGCAAGGGAAGGAGAGGTTGATGGAGATCCAGCAGCATGACGGTGTGGTGGTCGAAGTAGCGGGATCCCGGCAGGGCTTCGCCAAGTGCAAGCGGGGAGGAAGAGGTGTCACGGGAGGGAGGGAGGCGCCAGAGACTTGGGTGCGGCTGCCCTCCCTCCCCTCCACTATATATAGGGGCCAGGGGGTGCCGCCCCCCTTGTAGATCCCATCTAGGGAGGGGCGACGGCCAAGGGGGGACTTGCCCCCCAAGTTTGGTGGGGCGCTCCCCACCCCCAGGGTTTCCAACCCTAGGCGTAGGAGGAGGCCCATGGGGGGCGCACCAGCCGACCAGGGGCTGGTTCCCTTCCCTCTTCAGCCCATGGGGCCCTCCGGGATAGGTGGCCCCACCCGGTGGACCCCCGGGACCCTTCCGGTGATCCCGGTACAATACCAATGTAACACCCTCGATGCGACTATAGCTCCCACGTGTCGAGGCACGACTTAGAGACATAATCGCATTGAAGGCATATGTCACAAGCTAGGCAATCTTCACAACATCCCATGTAATATAAATAATAAAGGGGAGATAACATAGTTGGCTTACACTCGCCACGTCAATCAAGGTACATAAATAGCATTACAACATTCAGACACTCATGGCCCGACTACAACACCAAAATAAAAGACAACCCAACATGCGACACGGTCCCGATCACCCCAACTGGGCACCACTACTGATCATCAGGAAAAGAAACATAGTATCGCTGAGAGTCCTCGTCGAACTCCCACTTGAGCTCGAGCGCGTCACCTAGAGCGGAATCATCAGGTCCTGCATCTGGTGTAATAGTAATCTGTGAGCCACAGGGACTCAGCAGTCTCGCACCCTCGCGATCAAGACTATTTAAGCTTAAAAGGTAAGGTAAGGTGAAAAATATGTGGAGTTACGGCAAGCAACTAGCATATATGGTGGATAACCTGTTCACAAAAGAGAGCGAGAAGAGGGGGGCAAAGCGCGAGGGAGGAACTAGGGGACAACCTGCGCAAGCATTACTCCAATACCGTGTTCACTTCCTGGACTCCGCCGAGAAGAGACCATCATGGTAACTCACACGGTTGATTCATTTTAATTAAGTTAAGGTTCAAGTTATCTACAACCGGACATTAACAAATTCCCATCTGCCCATAACTGCGGGCACGGCTTTCGAAAGTTCAAATCCCTGCAGGGGAGTCCCAACTTAGCCCATGACAAGCTCTCATGGTCAACAAAGGAATAGACCTCCTCCCGAGACGTTCCAATCAGACTCGGTACTTCGGTTCTTCAAGACACTTCGACAGGTTAAAACAAGACCAGCAACACCGCCCGAATGTGCCGACAAATCCCGATAGGAGCTGCACATATCTCTTTCTCAGGGCACACTCAGATAGGTCAAGCTACGAGTAAAACCAGCCCTCGAGTTTCCCCGAGGTGGCCCCGCAGGCTGCCTGGTTCGGACCAACACTCAGAGGAGCACTGGCCCGGGGGGGGGGGGTTTAAAATAAGATGACCCTCGGGCTCCGGAGACCCAAGGGAAAAGAGGCTAGGTGGCAAATGGTAAAATCAAGGTTGGGCATTGCTGGAAAAGGTTTAATCAAGGCGAACTATCAAGGGGTTCCCATTATAACCCAACCGCGTAAGAAACGCAAAATCCGGGAACATAACACCGATATGACGGAAACTAGGGCGGCAAGAGTGGAACAAAACACTAGGCGAGAGGCCGAGCCTTCCACCCTTTACCAAGTATATATATGCATTAAGACAACATGGCAATATAATGATATCCCAACAAGTAAATAATGTTCCAACAAGGAACGATCTCCAATCTTCACCTGCAACTAGCAACGCTATAAGAGGGGCTGAGCAAAGCGGTTACATAGCCAATCAATGGTTTGCTAGGACATGGTGGGTTAGCAGTTTGACATGGAAATTTGGGAGGCTTGAAAGCAAGTGGTAGGCATCATAGCATTGGCATAGCAAAAGAGCGAGCATCTAGCATAGCAAAGATAGTAGTGATTTCGAGGGTATGATCATCTTGCCTGCAAAGTTGTCAGAGTTGTCTGGATCCTCGAAAGCAAACTCAACGGGCTCCTCGTTAGCGAACTCGTCTCCCGGCTCTACCCAAACAAGACAAACAAGCAAACAGAACACAATCAACCACGTGCAAAGCTCAAGCAATATGATGCAAAGATGGTATGCTATGCGGGATGCAATATGTGATGCATATGCAAGATTTGACAAGGTATGCATGAACCTGGCCTCAACTTGGAAAACCAAGTGTGCCATTGGAAAGATGAGATGAAATCGTTTGAAAACGATATAAAGAACGTCGGAATCGGAGTTACGGTTTGGAAATGGCAAGCGATTCAAATATGACCACGATCTGCGATTTACAGCAAGTAGCCATCTAAATGCAATGAGATGAACATGCTACATCACTCAAACATGACAACAAAATACATGGCAGGGATGCATTCAAGATGCTTAACAAAAGTCTAGCACTGAGCTACGGCCAATTCATCCATTAACAGGTTCAAACAAGCATGGCAAAAATGCATATGGTAAACAGATTCCAGACTTAGCGAAATTAACACTTGTCTGAAATCTCAGATCAGGTAGCACTCTTTGGAGCAACAAAACTACATGCTACAGGACCTGAACATGGCAAGGTAAAACATGGCATGGAGCTACTCAAAAAGCTTAACAAAAGTCCCTTAGTGACCTTGAGCCAAAAGGGATCAGAAAACACATTTGCAAGCATGTGAACATAGTAAAAGCATAATCAGTTTTCAGACTTAGTGAAAACTGGCACATGCTGAAAACAGATATCAAGTAGGCATGTTTACGAGCTCGATGCACTCACTACGGAGCATGTCATGATAAGCTAAGCATACATACATCAGGAATACACAAAATGCAAGCTATACATGGCAAGAACAATAACATAGCATGCACGGATCAACTACAACATCCCCGGCAAAATTGCTAACAAGTAGACAATCTGCCCGGATTCACGAAGTAGCAAAAGTAGAGCTCGATTGCCTCAAGCTAGGGTTCTCCATAATTGCAAACAAAGACATGGATGGATAGAGCACTACAAGATTAATAAAACATCCTTACTGACCATCCTCAAAAGAGGCACGGATCACTAGGAAACAACATGAACATATGGCAATATGAGATAAACAGCTCAAGGACTTAGTGGAAATGCTAAGTCCCTGAAATCAGCATTACCAAGTGCCTCACTTTGCAAGCTTGTGCTAGTCACCACACACATCACAAAAATACATGGGTTGCACCTCTGGAAAGATGGCAAAACCCTTAACAAAACATATGTAGAGCTCATGGGCATATCATGCACACAATAATCATGGCAAAAATGACAAATATCTAAATGGAGCAGCAGATCTGACAATTATCTCAAGTAGCACTCTTCTAACAGAATTTCGGGCATCAAGATGAACTCAAATGAAAATGATGCAATGGAATGAAATGATGTACTCTCTGAGGCGAACATTTTGATATGCTATATGCTCAAAACGGAGTTACGGATGAGGAGATACAACATGATGAACAGGGCAACATGAGCTAGGGTTTCGGGAGAAAGTCAACCCTCGAGATTCAGATCCAGATCCGGACACTGTTCATGCGCGGAACGAGGATCGCCGGGGACGGAGTCGAGGTCGCCGGCCGGAGCTTCGTCGGGGACGCCGGAGTCGCGGATGAGGAGGGGGAGGGCTGGCCGGATCTCCCCTGGCGGCGAGGCGAACGACGGGTGGCGGCGGTGGCCGCGGTGGCTGCCGGCCGGACTTGCGGTTGCCGCCGGACGACGGCGGCTGGCGATGGCGGCGAAGGGCGGCGTCGGGAGGAGGTAGGTGGCGGCGGGGCGCGGCCCGGTTGGCGGCGCGGGAGGGCCGTCGGCGGGCTCCGCAGGCCAGCGGCGGAGGAGACGCGGCCGGGCCAACCGGCGGGCGACACGTGGCGGCGGCGGGGCTATCCGGACATGTCCGTCGGTGGACGTTTTTGTCCGGCGGCGGCGGATGAAATGGATCTAGGGTTTCGGGGGAGGAGAAAAGAAATTTCGGAGGGGGTTCTTTAAATAGAGGTAGAGGGAGCTAGGAGAGTCCAAATGAGGTGCGGTTTTCGGCCACGCGATCGTGATCGAACGCTCTAGATGATGGAGAAGGTTTTGGGCCAAATTGGAGGGGTGTTGGGCTGCAACACACACGAGGCCTTCTCGGTCCCTCGGTTAACCGTTGGAGCGTCAAACGAAGTCCAAATGGTACGAAACTTGACAGGCGGTCTATCGATAGTAAACCAAGGCCGCTTGGCAAGTCTCGGTCCAATCCGGAAATGTTTAATCCCCACACACGAAAGAAAGGTAGAAATGACCACCGAAGGAGAACGGAGCGCCGGAATACAAAACGGACAACGGGGAAAAAGCTCGAATGCATGAGATGAACACGTATGCAAATGCAATGCACATGATGGCATGATATGAGATGCATGACAACGACAACAACACACGGAGACAAAAACCCGAACCCGAGAAAATAAAATAACTTAAAGCCGGAAACGACAAGAGTTGGAGTACAAATTGGGTAAGTTACATCCGGGGTGTTACAACCGATGACCCCGAAACTTTCCTGGTGGCCGAAACTGGACTTCCTATATACAAATCTTTACCTCCGGACCATTCCGGAACTCCTCGTGATGTCCGGGATCTCATCCGGGACTCCGAACAACTTTCGGGTTACCGCATACTAATATCTCTACAACCCCAGCGTCACCGAACCTTAAGTGTGTAGACCCTACGGGTTCGGGAACCATGCAGACATGACCGAGACAACTCTCCAGCCAATAACCAACAGCGGGATATGGATACGCATGTTGGCTCCCACATATTCCATGATGATCTCATCGGATGAACCACGATGTCGAGGATTCAATAAATCCCGTATTCAATTCCCTTTGTCAATCGGTACGTTACTTGCCCGAGATTCGATCGTCGATATCCTAATACCTCGTTCAATCTCGTTACTGGCAAGTCACTTTACTCGTGCCGTAATGCATGATCTGGTTACCAACTACTTAGTCACACTGATCTCATTATGATGATGCATTACCGAGTGGGCCCAGAGATACCTCTCCGTCATACGGAGTGACAAATCCCAGTCTCGATTCATGCCAACCCAACAGACACTTTCGGAGATACATGTAGTGCACCTTTATAGTAACCCAGTTACATTATGACGTTTGGTACACCCAAGTATTCCTACAGTATCCGGGAGTTGCACAATCTCATGGTCTAAGGAAAGGATACTTGACATTAGAAAAGCTCTAGCAGACGAACTACACGATGTTGTGCTATGCTTAAGATTGGGTCTTGTCCATCACATCATTCTCCTAATGATGTGATCCCGTTATCAATGACATCCAATGTCCATGTTCAGGAAACCGTAACCATCTATTGATCAACAAGCTAGTCAACTAGAGGCTCACTGGGGACATGTTGTGGTCTATGTATTCACACATGTATTACGATTTCCGGATAACACAATTATAGCATGAACAATAGACAATTATCATGAACAAGGAAATATAATAATAACCATTTTATTATTGCCTCTAGGGCATATTTCCAACACACCAGTGTATGGAGATGCACATCAATGGATATAGATGCAAGTGAGTAGGGATTGTCATGCAACAGATGCACTAGAGCTATAAGTGTATGAAAGATCAAAAAGAAAACTAGTGGGTGTGCATCCAACTTGCTTGCTCACAAAGACCTAGGGCAATTTGAAGAAGCCCATCATTGGAATATACAAGCCAAATTCTGTAATGAAAAATTCCCACTAGTATATGAAAGTGATAAAATAGGAGACTCTCTATCACGAAGAACATGGTGCTATTTCTGAAGCACAACTATGGAAAAGAATGGTAACTGATATGTCTCGATCATATCTGCTTTTCCAAACACTTTTGACCTTGTTTTGGACTCTAACTTGCATGATTTGAATGGAACTAACCCGGACTGGCGCTGTTTTTAGTAGAATTGCCATGGTGTTATTGTTGTGCAGAAATAAAAGTTCTCGGAATGACCTGAAACTTCACAGAGAGTATTTTTGGAATATATAAAAAATACTGACGAAAGAATCAACGTCAGGGGGCCCACACCCTGTCCACAAGGGTGGGGGCGCGCCCCCTATCTCGTGGGCCCCCTAATGCTCCATCGACCTCAACTCCAACTCTATATATTCATGTTCAGGGAGAAAAAAAACAGAGAGAAGGATTCATCATGTTTTACGATATAGAGCCACCGCCAAGCCCTAATCTCTCTCGGGGGGCTGGTCTGGAGTCTGTTCGGGGCTCTGGAGAGGGGAATCCGTCGGCATCATCATCATCAACCTTCCTCCATCACCAATTTCATGATGCTCACCGTCGTGCGCGAGTAATTCCATCATAGACTTGCTGGACTGTGAAGGGTTGGATGAGATTTATCATGTAATCGAGTTAGTTTTGTTAGGGTTTGATCCCTAGTATCCATTATGTTCTAAGATTGATGTTGCTATGACTGACATGATTTCAGATCTGAACCTATTATGTTTCCATGAATATATGTGAGTTCTTGATCCTATTTTGCAAGTCAATTGTCACCGACTATGTGTTATGATCCGTTAACCCCGAAGTGACATTAATCGGGACAATTACCGGTGATGACTATAGTTTGAGGAGTTCATGTATTCACTAAGTGCTAATGCTTTGTTCCGGTACTCTATTAAAAGGAGGCCTTAATATCCCTTAGTTTCCAATAGGACCCCGCTGCCACGGGAGGGTAGGACAAAAGATGGCATGCAAGTTCTTTTCCATAAGCACGTATGACTATATTCGGAATACATGCCTACATTACATTGATGAACTAGAGCTAGTTCTGTGTCACTCTATGTTATAACTGTTGCATGAGGAATTGCATTCGGCATAATTATCCATCACTGATCCATTGCCTACGAGCTTTTCAAATATTGATCTTTGCTTAGTTACTTTACCGTTGCCACTATTACAATCACTACAAAAACTACTACTGTTACTTTTGCCACCATTACCGTTACTTCCATATTACTTTGCTACTAAATACTTTGCTGCAGATATTAAGTCTTTCAAGTGTGGTTGAATTGACAACTCAACTGTTAATACTTCAGAATATTCTTTGGCTCCCCTTGTGTCGAATCAATAAATTTGGGTTGAATACTCTACCCTCGAAAACGGTTGCGATCCCCTATACTTGTGGGTTGTCAAGACTATTTTCTGGCACCGTTGCTGGGGAGCATAGCTCTATTCTTTGAGTCACTTGGGATTTATATATGTTGATCACTATGAGGAACTTGAAAGATGAAAGAACCAAGATTTTTCCCTCAACTACGAGGGGAGGTAAGGAACTGCCATCTAGCTCTGCACTTGATTCAACTTCTGTTTTGAGTAAACTTACGACACCTACTCCTGCTATTTATTCTGATATGTCACATGTTATTGATGATGCCACTTCTGCTTTGCATGATGCTTATGATGAAACTACTTCTATGCTTGATAATATTGCGCCATTAGGTGAATTTCTTGATGAACAACTTGCTAGGGTTAGAGAGAATGAAATTATTGGAACTAATAATATTGATGAAAGTGATAATGAAGATTCTCCCCCTAGATATGAATTGCCTGTTGTGCCTGAGGGTTATGTTATGGATGAAGAAACTGCTAGAGACTTTTTAGCTTGCAATGGTAGATATGATCTTAAGAAACGGTTAGCTAAGCTGAAAGAAAAGTCTTTGAATGCTAGAATGAAATATGACCCTACTTTTGCTACTTCACCTATCTGTATTTCTGATAAGGATTATGATTTCTCTGTTGATCCTGAGTTAATTACTTTGGTTGAATCTGATCCTTTTTATGGATATGAATCTGAAACTGTTGTGGCACATCTTACTAAATTGAATGATATAGCCACCCTATTCACTAATGTGGAAAAAATTCGTTACTACTATATCCTTAAGTTATTTCTGTTCTCATTAAAGGGTGATGCTAAAATATGGTTTAATTCTCTTGATCCTGGTTGTGTGCATAGTCCCCGGGATATGATTTATTACTTCTTTGCTGAATATTTCCCCGCTCATAAGAAACAAGCTGCCTTAAGGGAAATATATAATTTTGTGCAAATTGAAGAAGAGAGTCTCCCACAAGCTTGACGAAGGCTTCTCCGATTACTTAATGCTTTGCCTGATCATCCTCTCAAGAAAAATGAAATACTTGATATCTTTTATAATGGACTAACCGATGCTTCCAGAGACCACCTGGATAGTTGTGCTGGTTGTGTTTTCAGGGAAAGAACTGTTGATCAAGCTAAATTGCAATTGAATAATATGTTGAGTAATGAAAATGATTGGACACTTCCTGAACTAACTCCTAAGCCAACTCTGAAGAAAAGGGGTATTCTATTTCTTAATCCTGAAGATATGCAAGAGGCAAAGAAATCTATGAAATAAAAAGGTATTAAAGCTGAAGATGTTAAGAATTTACCACCTATTCAAGAAATACATGGTCTTGATAACTCGACACATGTAGTAAAGGTAAATTCTCTCTATAGATTT
The DNA here is from genome assembly GCF_018294505.1 of Triticum aestivum. Classification (NCBI taxonomy): domain Eukaryota; kingdom Viridiplantae; phylum Streptophyta; class Magnoliopsida; order Poales; family Poaceae; genus Triticum; species Triticum aestivum. The sequence continues at coordinate 557,089,224 of NC_057800.1, read as the reverse complement.
GATGAAGGTGATATTCCTCGTTATAAGTCTACTAGCCAATGCTTAGATGAGTTTGATAATTTTATTGTTAAACAAGAAAACTTTAATGCTTATGTTGGTAGACAACTTAAACGTAATGCTTATATGATTGAACACTTGAGTGATTATATGTCAAGAGTTAAAGGTGAACTTAAACTTATTAGTAAACATGCTTCTATGGTTACCACTCAAGTAGAAAAAGTGCTTAAAGCTCAGAATGATTTGCTCAATGAATTAAATAATAAGAAAAACGATAATGTTGTTAGAGTTGTGACTAGAGGGGGTAAAATGACTCAAGAACCTTTGTATCCTGAGGGACACCCTAAGAGAGTTGAGCAAGATTTTTAGAGAACTAATGTTGATACACCTAGTTCTTCTAAGAAGAAGAAAAATAAAAATGATAGGACTTTGCATGCTTCTAGTGAACCTGTTGTTGACACACCTGAGAATCCCAATGACATTTCTATTTCTGATGCTGAAACACAATCTGGTAATGAACATGAACCTAGTGATAATGTTAATGATGATGTTCATGTTGATGCTCAACCTAGCAATGACAATGATGTAGAGATTGAACCTGTTGTCGATCTTGATAACCCACAATCAAAGAATCAACGTTATGATAAGAGAGACTTCGTTGCTAGGAAGAATGATAAAGAAAGAGAGCCATGAGTTCAGAAACCCATGCATTTTCCTCCTAAACCATCCAAGAAAAAGGATGATGAGGATTTCAAACGCTTTGCTGAAATGATTAGACCTATCTTTTTGCTTATGTGTTTGACTGATAGGCTTAAAATGAATCCTTATGCTAAGTATATGAAAGATATTGTCACAAATAAAAGAAAGATACCGAAGGCTAAAATTTCCACCATGCTTGCTAATTATACTTTTAAGGGTGGAATACCAAAGAAACTTGGAGATCCAGGAGTACCAACTATACCATGCTCCATTAAAAGAAACTATGTTAAAACTGCTTTATGTGATCTTGGAGCCGGTGTTAGTGTTATACCTCTCTCTTTATATTGTAGAATTGAGTTGAATAAGTTGACACCTACTGAAATATCTTTGCAAATGGATGATAAATCAACTACTATACCTGTCGGTATTTGTGAGGATGTGCCTGTTGTGGTTGCAAATATTACTATTTTAACGGACTTTGTTATTCTTGATATTCCCGAGGACGATAGTATGTCTATTATTCTTGGTAGACCCTTTTTGAATACTGCAGGGGCTGTTATTAATTCCAACAAAGGCAATGTCACTTTTCATGATAATGGTAATGAGCATACGGTACACTTTCCGAGGAAACAACCTCAAGTCCATAGTATCAATTCTATTGGAAAAATTCCAACGATTATTATTGGAGGTTTTGAACTTCCTCTTCCTACTGTCAAGAAAAAATATGATATTATTATTGTTGGGGACATGCATATCCCAGTTGAGGTAACTTAGTGTTATTCAGAAATTCTCCGGTTTCATGTTATTCGGAAGAATTTGTTAACAATACTTGATCAACCTTGTTAGTGGATTCCTTTTGATGAGAATGAGATGGATGAAGTTAGAAAGCACAACTCTCTGTACCCTCTTTTTACTTTCTGTTATTTAGATTAAGTAAAGCAAAAATAGTATTTTATGTCTATTTTCTGAATTATCCTTGCAATAAAAAATACCTCGAAAATAAAAGTTCTCCAAATGTCCTGGAAATTTTATATGATTTTTCTAGAATATTTAAGAATTGTTGGCACTGAGAACACACCAGGGGGCCTCACCACCTGGCCACGAGGGTTCAGGGTGCGCCCACCCTCCTGGGGCACGCCCCTGCCTCGTGGACCCCACGTGGGCCCCCTCCACTTATTCTTGCACCCACACACTTTGTCTTCCTCCAGAAAAAATCATCCACCAGCTCAAACCTGTGTTCTAGCTCATCTCGCTGCCATTTTAGATCTCCTTGCTCAAAGCTCCATTCACAAAACTGCTTTGGGGGATTGTTCTTCGGTATGTGGCTCCTCTAATGGTCCAATTAGGTTTTGTTCTAGTGATTTATTTATTGCAAATTTTTGCTGCTTAGGTGACCCTATTCTTGAGCTTGCATGTCAAATTTATGTGGTCAAAAGTAGTTTTAATGCATGATATGGTCTCTAGGCACTTGTGGGAGTAGTTGCTATCAATCTTGTTGAGTTTGGTTCACTTTTATTTTGAGTCACTAAAAATTTCAGAAATTTTTCAGAGGAAGAAAAATGTTTAGGAAAATGTACCAAGGTGGTTCCTCAATAAAGCAAGGCCCAAGGCTCGCGATACGTGAGCCAGACAATGAACTACCAAGGGAAGCTCAAGTGCGGCCTTATGAATGGCCGTCAGAGGAGTTCATGGTCCAGGAAGGCATCAAGAATGAATTTGACGCGTATATGCATAACGCTGATATTGAGAGCTTTGTGTCAGATAAGTGCCGGCAGTACCTCTATCTAACTGATTCATTTGTGAGAAGATTTAAATTTACATCCTCGCGCAATTCTCACACTGTTTTATTTGATCTTTATGATAAATCATATACCATGGACCTAGAATATTTTAATACTACTTGTAAACTCCCGCACTCGGGCAATGTTAGTGAACCTCGCAAATCTGAATATAAAGACTTTCTTGCTAGTATTACTGTGGGGGAATCTAGGGAGATCACACAAGCTACCATAGGGAGCATTCATTTCCCTTCCATACATTATTTTCCTCTCTTCATTGGTAGATGCATTAACAGTAAAGATGAGGTTTGTCACATGTGTGTTCCAGATCTTACTGTCCTCAAGAGTGAGGTATTAGGTGATAAACAATATAACTTGGGGGGCCATTATTGCATGTAGGTTGCATCACAACATTATAAGTGGAGATTTGTTTGGTGGCAGATATTACCTTGTCTTCTCCCTTGTATTGAATGCTTGCAGATTCTAGCTTAGTCCAATGCACGTGCACTATTATTATTATCCACACTGTTCGGTCGTGCAAGTGAAAGGCAATAATGACGATATATGATGAACTGATTGAGATGAGAAAAGCTGGTATGAACTCAACCTATCTCGTTTTTGTAAATATGATTAGTTCATCATTCCTGATTCAGCCTATTATGAATGGAACATGTTTGCAATGAAAATTAGAGATTATAGTTGCTCATGCCATGCTTAATTAGCTAGGAGTTTATAATGGTTTACCTTGCGTGCCAACATGCTATTAAAATGGTTGTGATGTGGTATGATAGGGTGGTATCCTCCTTTGAATGATTCAAGTGGCTTGACTTGGCACATGTTCACGCATGTAGTTGAAACAAAATCAACATAGCCTCCACGATATTTATGTTCATGGTGAATTATATCCTACTCATGCTTGCACTTAGTGTTGATTAATTTTAATGCATGTTCATGACTGTTGTCGCTCTCTAGTTGGTCGCTTCCCAGTCTTTTTCTAGCCTTCACTTGTACTAAGCGGGAATACTGCTTGTGCATCCACTTCCATAAATCCCAAAGTTGTTCCATATGAGTCCACTATACCTTCCTATAAGCGGTATCTACCTGCCGTTCCAAGTAAATTTGTATGTGCCAAACTCTAAACCTTCAAATGAAATTCTGTTTTGTATGCTCAAATAGCTCATGTATCAACTAGGGCTGTCTATCTCTTCCATGCTAGGCGGGTTATTCTCGAGAGGAGTGGACTCTGCTCCTCACACATGAGAAAATGGCTGGTAACCAGGATGCCCAGTCCCATGCTTAAATTAAAATAATTGCAAACAAAACTCCCCCAGGATTGTTGTTAGTTGGAGGCACCCGTTGTTTCGGACAAGCCATGGATTGATGTTTGTTGGTGGTAGGGGGAGTATAAACCTTACCATTCTGTTTGGGAACCAGCTACAATGTGTGTAGCATGGAAGATATCGAGATCTCTCGGTTGTTATGTTGACAGTGAAAGCATACCACTCAAAATATTATTTATCTCTATTTCAAAATCGAGCTCTGGCACCTCTACAAATCCCTGCTTCCCTCTAAGAAGGGCCTATCTATTTACTTTTATGTTGAGTCATCACCCTCTTATTAAAAAGCACCAGTTGGAGAGCACCGCTGTCATTTGCATGTATTAATATTAGTTTACATTGAGTATGGCTGTGACTGGATCTCTTTTACCATGAACTACAATGTTTAGTGTATCCTTGAACTTCAGAGGTGCTCTGCATTTATGTTTTGCGGTCTCAGAAAGGGCTAGCGAGATACCATCTTGTTATATCATATTATGATTGTTTTGAGAAACTATTGTCATCCGAGATTTACTATTATTGCTTGCTAGTTGATTATGCCATTGATATGAGTAAACATGAGACCTAAATGTTATTGTGAATATGGTCAGTTCATAATCTTTGCTGAAAACTTGAATGCTGGCTTTACATATTTACAACAACAAGATCAAACAGAGTTTGTAAAAGTTTTTCTTTATCACTTTCAGTTTGTCAACTGAATTGCTTGAGGACAAGCAAAGCTTTAAGCTTGGGGGAGTTGGTATGTCTCCATCGTATCTACTTTTCCAAACAGTTTTGACCTTGTTTCGGACTCTAACTTGCATGATTTGAATGGAACTAACCCGGGCTGACGCTGTTTTCACCAGAATTGCCATGGTGTTATTTTTGTGCAGAAATAGAAGTTCTCGGAATGACCTGAAACTTCACATAGAATATTTTTGGAATATATGAAAAATACTAGCGAAAGAATCAACGTCAGGGGGCCCACACCCTGTCCAGGAGGGTGGGGGCGCGCCCCCTGTCTCGTGGGCCCCGTGATGCTCCATCGACCTCAACTCCAACTCTATATATTCATGTTCGGGGAGAAAAAATCAGAGAGAAGGATTCATCACATTTTACGATACGGAGCCGCCGTCAAGCCCTAATCTCTCTCGGGAGGGCTGATATGGAGTCCGTTCGGGGCTCCGGAGAGGGTAATCCGTCGCCATCGTCATCATCAACCTTCCTCCATCACTAATTTCATGATGCTCACCACCATGCGTGAGTAATTCCATCGTAGGCTTGCTGGACGGTGATGGGTTGGATGAGATATATCATGTAATAAACTAATTTTGTTAGGGTTTGATCCCTAGTATCCATTAGGTTCTGAGATTGATGTTGCTATGACTTTGCTATGCTTAATGCTTGTCACTAGGGCCCGAGTACCATGATTTCAGATCTGAACCTATTATGTTTCCATGAATATATGTGAGTTCTTGATCCTATTTTGCAAGTCAATAGTCACCTACTATGTGTTATGATCCGTTAACCCCGAAGTGACAATAATCAGGACAATTATCGGTGATGACTATAGTTTGAGGAGTTCATGTATTCACTAAGTGCTAATGCTTTGTTTCGGTACTCTATTAAAAGGAGGCCTTAATATCCCTTAGTTTCCAATAGGACCCCGTCATCGGTGATTTGGATCACGACGAGTACGACTCCATCAACCCCGTTCTCTTGAACGCTTCCGCTCGCGATCTATAAGGGTATGTAGATGCACTCCCCTCTCCCTCGTTGCTAGATGTCTCCATAGATTGATCTTGGTGATGCGTAGAAAATTTTAAAATTCTGCTACGTTCCCCAACAATGGTATCAGATCTAGGTCTATGCGTAGTTTCTATGCACGAGTTGAACACAAGTTGTTGTGGGCATCGATTTTGTCAATTTACTTGCTGTTACTAATCTTATCTTGATTCGGCGACATCGTGGGATGAAGCAGCCCGGACCGACCTTACACGTACGCTTACGTGAGATTGGTTCCACTGACAGACATGCACTAGTTGCATAAGGTGGCTAGCGGGTGCCTGTCTCTCCCACTTTAGTCGGATCGGATTCGATGAAAAGGGTCCTTATGAAGGGTAAATAGAAATTGGCATATCAGGTTGTGGTTTTTGTGTAGGTAAGAAACGTTCTTGCTAGAAACCTATAGCAGCCACGTAAAAACTCGAAACAACAATTGGAGGACGTCTAACTTGTTTTTGCAGCATATGCCGTGTGCTGTGATATGGCCAAAAGGATGTGATGAATGATATATGTGATGTATGAGACTGATCATGTTCTTGTAATAGGAATCATGACTTGCATGTCGATGAGTATGACAACCGGCAGGAGCCATAGGAGTTGTCTTAATTTATTTATGACCCGCGTGTCAACTTATACGTCATGTAATTACTTTACTTTATCGCTAACCGTTAGCCATAGTAGTAGAAGTAATAGTTGATGAGATAACTTCATGAAGACATGATGATGGAGATCATGATGATGGAGATCATGGTGTCATGCCGGTGACGATGATGATCATGGCGCCCCGAAGATGGAGATAAAAAAAAGGAGCAAAATGATATTGGCCATATCATGTCACTATTTGATTGCATGTGGTGTTTATCATGTTTACATCTTATTTGCTTAGAACGACGGTAGCATAAATAAGATGACCCCTCGCAATAATTTCAAGAAAGTGTTCCCCCTAACTGTGCACCATTGCTAAGGTCCGTTGTTCCGAAGCACCACGTGATGATCGGGTGTGATAGGTTCTAACGTTCGCATACAAGGGGTGTAAGCCATATCTACACACGCAAAACACTTAGGTTGACTTGACGAGCCTAGCACGTACAGACATGGCCTCGGAACACGGAAGACCGAAAGGTCGAACATGAGTCGTATGGAAGATACGATCAACATGAAGATGTTCACCGATGATGACTAGTCCGTCTCACGTGATGATCGGACACGGCCTAGTTGAATCGGATCATGTATCACTTAGATGACTAGAGGGATGTCTATCTGAGTGGGAGTTCATTAACTAATTTTATTAGATGAACTTAATTATCATGAACTTAGTCTAAAATCTTTACAATATGTCTTGCAGATCAAATGGCCCACGCTAATGTTGTCCTCAACTTCAACGCGTTCCTAGAGAAAACCAAGCTGAAAGACTATGGTAGCAACTATACGGACTGGGTCTGGAACTTGAGGATCATCCTCATAGCTGCCAAGAAAGCATATGTCCTTGAAGCACCGCTAGGTGAAGCAACACCCCCCAGCAAACCAAGACGTTATGAATGCTTGGCAGTCCCGTGCTGATGATTACTCCCTGGTTTAGTGCGGCATGCTTTACAGCTTAGAACCGGGGCTCCAGAAGCGTTTTGAGCAACACGGAGCATATCAGATGTTCCAAGAGCTGAAAATGGTTTTCCAAGCTCATGCCCGGGTCGAGAGATATGAAGTCTCCGACAAGTTCTATAGTTGTAATATGGAGGAGAATAGTTCCGTCAGCGAGCACATACTCAAAATGTCTGGGTTGCACAACCGCTTGTCTCACCTATGTACAAGAGCTTTGTGATGAACTTCAATATGCAGGGGATGGAAAAGACCATTCCTGAGGTATATTCAATGCTGAAATCAGCGGAGGTGGAAATCAAAAAGGAACATCAAGTGTTGATGGTGAATAAAACCACTAAGATCAAGAAAGGCAAGGGTAAAAAGTGTTGGGGAACGTAGTAATTTCAAAATTTTCCTACGCACACTCAAGATCATGGTGATGCATAGCAACAAGAGGGGAGAGTGTTGTCTACGTACCCTCGTAGACCAGAAGTGGAAGCGTTAGCACAACGCGGTTGATGTAGTCGTACGTCTTCACGGCCCGACCGATCAAGCACCGAAACTACGGCACCTACGAGTTCTAGCACACGTTCAGCTAGATGACGATCCCCGGACTCCGATCCAGCAGAATGTCGGGGAAGAGTTCCGTCAGCACGACGGTGTATTGATGATCTTGATGTTCTACCGTCGCAGGGCTTCGCCTAAGCACCGCTACAATATTATCGAGGATTATGGTGGAGGAGGGCACCGCACACGGCTAATAGATCTCAAGGATCAATTGTTGTGTCTAGAGGTGCCCCTGCCCCCGTATATAAAGGAGCAAGGGGGAGGGGCGGCCGGCCAGGAGGAGGCGCGCCAGGGAGGAGTCCTACTCCTATCGGGAGTAGGACTCCCTCCTTTCCTTGTCCAACTAGGAGAGGGGGAAGGAAGGGAGAGAGGAGAGAAAGGAAAGGGGGGCGCCGCCCCTCCCTCCTTGTCCAATTCGGACTAGAGGGGGAGGGGGCGCGCAGCCTGCCCTGGCCGCCCCTCCTCTGCTCCACCTTTGGGCCCATGAGGCCCATTAACTCCCGGAACCATTCTTGTGTACGAATATAGTCGTCCAATATATCAATCTTTATGTCTCGACTATTTCGAGACTCCTCGTTATGTCCGTGATCACATCTGGGACTCCGAACAACCTTCAGTACATCAAAATATATAAACTCATAATGAAACTATCATCGTAACGTTAAGCGTGTGGACCCTATGGGTTCGAGAACAATGTAGACATGACCGAGACATGTCTCCGGTCAATAACCAATAGCGGAACCTGGATGCTCATATTGGCTCCTACATATTCTACGAAGATCTTTTATCGGTCAGACCGCATAACAACATAAGTTGTTCCCTTTGTCATCGGTATGTTACTTGCCCGATATTTGATCGTCGGTATCTCAATACCTAGTTCAATCTCGTTACCGGCAAGTCTCTTTACTCGTTCCGTAATACATCATCCCGCAACTAACTTATTAGTTGCAATGCTTGCAAGGCTTATGTGATGTGCATTACCGAGAGGGCCCAGAGATACCTCTCCGACAATCGGAGTGACAAATCCTAATCTCGAAATATGCCAACCCAACAAGTACCTTCGAAGACACCTGTAGAGCACCTTTATAATCACCCAGTTACGTTGTGACGTTCGGTAGCACACAAAGTGTTCCTCCGGTAAACGGGAGTTGCATAATCTCATAGTTATAGGAACATGTATAAGTCATGAAGAAAGCAATATCAACAAACTAAACGATCAAGTGCTAAGCTAACGAAATGGGTCGTGTCAATCACATCATTCTCCTAATGATGTGATCCCGTTAATCAAATGACAACTCATGTCTATGGTTAGGAAACATAACCATCTTCGATCAACGAGCTAGTCAAGTAGAGGCATACTAGTGACACTATGTTTGTCTATGTATTCACACATGTATTATGTTTTTGGTTAATACAATTCTAGCATGAATAATAAACATTTATCATGATATAAGGAAATAAATAATAACTTTATTATTGCCTCTAGGGCATATTTCCTTCAGTCTCCCACTTGCACTAGAGTCAATAATCTAGATTACACAGTAATGATTCTAACACCCATGGAGCCTTGGTGCTGATCATGTTTTGCTCGTCGAAGAGGCTTAGTCAGCGGGTCTGCAACATTCAGATCCGTATGTATCTTGCAAATTTCTATGTCTCCCACTTGGACTAAATCCCGAATGGAATTGAAGCGTCTCTTGATGTGCTTGGTTCTCTTGTGAAATCTGGATTCCTTTGCCAAGGTAATTGCACCAGTATTGTCACATAAGATTTTCATTGGACCTGATGCACTAGGTATGACACCTAGATCGGATATGAACTCCTTCATCTAGACTCCTTCATTTGCTGCTTCCGAAGCAGCTATGTACTCTGCTTCACATGTAGATCCTGCCATGACGTTTTGTTTAGAACTGCATCAACTGACAGCTCCACCGTTCAGCAAAAATACGTATCCGGTTTGCAATTTAGAATCGTTCGGATCAGTGTCAAAGCTTGCATCAACGTAACCATTTACGATGAGCTCTTTATCACCTCCATATACGAGAAACATATCCTTAGTCCTTTTCAGGTATTTCAGGATGTTCTTGACCGCTGTCCAGTGATCCACTCCTGGATTACTTTGGTACCTCCCTGCTAGACTTATAGCAAGGCACACATCAGGTCTGGTACACAACATTGCATACATGATAGAGCCTATCTGAAGCATAGGGAACATCTTTCATTTTCTCTCTATCTTCTGCGGTGGTCGGACATTAAGTCTTACTCAACTTCACACCTTGTAACACAGGCAAGAACCCTTTCTTTGCTTGATCCATTTTGAAATTCTTCAAAACCTTGTCAAGGTATGTGCTTTGTGAAAGTCCAATTAAGCATCTTGATCTATCTCTATAGATCTTAATGCCCAATATGTAAGCAGCTTCACCGAGGTCTTTCATTGAAAAACTCTTATTCAAGTATCCCTTTATGCTATCCAAAAATTCTATATCATTTCCAATCAATAATATGTCATCCACATATAATATCAGAAATGCTACAGAGCTCCCACTCACTTTCTTGTAAATACAGGCTTCTCCAAAAGTCTGTGCAAAACCAAATGCTTTGATCACATTATCTAAGCGTTTATTCCAACTCCGAGAGGCTTGCACCAGTCCATAAATGGATTGCTGGAGCTTGCACACTTTGTTAGCTCCCTTTGGATCGGCAAAACCTTCTGGTTGCATCATATACAACTCTTCTTCCAGAAATCCATTCAGGAATGCAGTTTTGACATCCATTTGCCAAATTTCATAATCATAAAATGCGGCAATTGCTAACATGATTCGGACAGACTTAAGCATCGCTACGGGTGAGAAGGTCTCATCATAGTCAATCCCTTGAACTTATGAAAACCTTTTGCAACAAGTCGAGCTTTATAGACAGTAACATTACCGTCAGCGTCAGTCTTCTTCTTGAAGATCCATTTATTCTCAATTGCTTGCCTATCAACGGGCAAGTCAACCAAAGTTCACACTTTGTTCTCATACATGGATCCCATCTTAGATTTCATGGTTTCTAGCCATTTTGCGGAATCTGGGCTCACCATCGCTTCTTCATAGTTCATAGGTTCATCATGATCTAGTAGCATGACTTCCAGAACAGGGTTACCATACCACTCTGGTGCGGATCTTACTCTGGTTGATCTACGAGGTTCGGTAGTAACTTGATCTGATGTTTCATGATCATTATCATTAGCTTCCTCACTAATTGGTGTAGGTGTCACAGAAACCGGTTTCTGTGATGTACTACTTTCCAATAAGGGAGCAGGTATAGTTACCTCATCAAGTTCTACTTTTCTCCCACTCACTTCTTTCGAGAGAAACTCCTTCTCTAGAAAAATTCCGAATTTAGCAACAAAAGTGTTGCCTTCGGATCTGTGATAGAAGGTGTACCCAACAGTCTCCTTTGGGTATCCTATGAAGACACATTTCTCCGATTTGGGTTCGAGCTTATCAGGTTGAAGCTTTTTCACATAAGCATCGCAGCCCTAAACTTTCAGAAACGACAACTTTGGTTTCTTGCCAAACCACAGTTCATAAGGCGTTGTCTCAATGGATTTTGATAGTGTCCTATTTAACAGCTGTCTCTAAAGCATAACCCCAAAACGATAACGGTAAATCAGTAAGAGACATCATAGATCGCACCATATCTAATAAAGTACGATTACGACGTTCAGACACACCATTACGCTGTGGTGTTCCGGGTGGCGTGAGTTGCGAAACTATTCCACATTGTTTCAAATGTAGACCAAACTCGTAACTCAAATATTCTCCTCCACGATCAGATCGTAGAAACTTTATTTTCTTATTATGATGATTTTCAACTTCACTCTGAAATTCTTTGAACTTTTCAAATGTTTCAGACTTATGTTTCATTAAGTAGATATACCCATATCTGCTTAAATCATCTATGAAGGTGAGAAAATAACGATATCCGCCACGAGCCTCAACATTCATTGGACCACATACATCTGTATGTATGATTTCCAAAAAATCCGTTGCTCTCTCCATAGTACCGGAGAACGGCATTTTAGTCATCTTACCCATGAGGCACGGTTCGCAAGTACCAAGTGATTCATAATAAAGTGGTTCCAAAAGTCCATCAGTATGGAGTTTCTTCATGCGCTTTACACCGATATGACCTAAACGGCAGTGCCACAAATAAGTTGCACCATCATTATCAACTCTGCATCTTTTGATTTCAACATTATGAATATGTGTATCACTACTATCGAGATTCATCAAAAATAGACCGCTCTTCAAGGGTGCATGACTATAAAAGATATTACTCATATAAATAGAACAACCATTATTATCTGATTTAAATGAATAATCGTCTCGCATCAAATAAGATCCAGATATAATGTTTATGCTCAACGCTGGCACCAAATAACAATTATTTAGGTCTAATACTAATCCCGAAGGTAGATGTAGAGGTAGCGTGCCGACCGCGATCACATCGACTTTGGAACCATTTCCCACGCGCATCGTCACCTCGTCCTTAGCCAATCTTCGCTTAATCCATAGCCCCTGTTTTGAGTTGCAAATGTTAGCAACAGAACCAGTATCAAATACCCAGGTGCTACTGCGAGCATTAGTAAGGTACACATCGATAACATGTATATCACATATACCTTTGTTCACTTTGCCATCCTTCTTATCCGCCAAATACTTGGGGCAGTTCCGCTTCCAGTGACCAGTCTGCTTGCAGTAGAAGTACTCAGTCTCAGGCTTAGGTCCAGACTTGGGTTTCTTCTCCTGAGCAGCAACTTATTTGCTGTTCTTCTTGAAGTTCCCTTTCTTCTTCCCTTTGCCCTTTTTCTTGAAATTGGTGGTCTTATTGACCATCAACACTTGTTATTCAGAAATTCTCCAGTTTCATGTTATTTGGAAGAGTTTGTTAACAATACTTGATCAACCTTGTTAGTGGATTCCTTTTGATGAGCATGAGATGGATGAAGTTAGAAAGCACAACTCTCTGTACCCTCGTTTTACTTTCTGTTATTTAGATTAAGTAAAGCAAAAACAGTATTTTATGTCTATTTTCTGAATTATCCTTGCAATAAAAAATACCTCGAAAATAAAAGTTCTCCAAATGTCCTGGAAATTTTATATGATTTTTCTAGAATATTTAAGAATTGTTGGCACTGAGAACACACCAGGGGGCCTCACCACCTGGCCACGAGGGTTCAGGATGCGCCCACCCTCCTGGGGCGCGCCCCCTGCCTTGTGGACCCCACGTGGGCCCCCTCCACTTATTCTTGCACCCACACACTTTGTCTTCCTCCAGAAAAAATCATCCACCAGCTCAAACCTGTGTTCTAGCTCATCTTGCTGCCATTTTTGATCTCCTCGCTCAAAGCTCCATTCACAAAACTGCTTTGGGGGATTGTTCTTCGGTATGTGGCTCCTCTAATGGTACAATTAGGTTTTGTTCTAGTGATTTATTTATTGCAAATTTTTGCTGCTTAGGTGACCCTGTTCTTGAGCTTGCATGTCAAATTTATGTGGTCAAAAGTAGTTTTAATGCATGATATGGTCTCTAGGCACTTGTGGGAGTAGTTGCTATCAATCTTGTTGAGTTTGGTTCACTTTTATTTTGAGTCACTAAAAATTTCAGAAATTTTTCAGAGGAAGAAAAATGTTTAGGAAAATGTACCAAGGTGGTTCCTCAAGAAAGCAAGGCCCAAGGCTCGCGATACGTGAGCCAGACAATGAACTACCAAGGGAAGCTCAAGTGCGGCCTTATGAATGGCCGTCAGAGGAGTTCATGGTCCAGGAAGGCATCAAGAATGAATTTGACGCGTATATGCATAATGCTGATCTTGAGAGCTTCGTGTCAGATAAGTGCCGGCAGTACCTCTATCTAACTGATTCATTTGTGAGAAGATTTAAATTTACATCCTCGCGCAATTCTCACACTGTTTTATTTGATCTTTATGATAAATCATATACCATGGACCTAGAATATTTTAATACTACTTGTAAACTCCCGCACTCGGGTAATGTTAGTGAACCTCGCAAATCTGAATATAAAGACTTTCTTGCTAGTATTACTGTGGGGGAATCTAGGGAGATCACACAAGCTACCATAGGGAGCATTAATTTCCCTTCCATACATTATTTTCCTCTCTTCATTGGTAGATGCATTAACAGTAAAGATGAGGTTTGTCACATGTGTGTTCCAGATCTTACTGTCCTCAAGAGTGCGGTATTAGGTGATAAACAATATAACTTGGGGGCCATTGTTGCATGTAGGTTGCATCACAACAGTATAAGTGGAGATTTGTTTGGTGGCAGATATTACCTTGTCTTCTCCCTTGTATTGAATGCTTGCAGATTCCAGCTTAGTCCAATGCACATGCACTATTATTATTATCTACACTATTCGGTCGTGCAAGTGAAAGGCAATAATGACGATATATGATGAACTGATTGAGATGAGAAAAGCTGGTATGAACTCAACCTATCTCGTTTTTGTAAATATGATTAGTTCATCGTTCCTGATTCAGCCTATTATGAATGGAACATGTTTGCAATGACAATTAGAGATTATAGTTGCTCATGCCATGCTTAATTAGCTAGGAGTTTATAATGGTTTACCTTGCGTGCCAACATGCTATTAAAATGGTTGTGATGTGGTATGATAGGGTGGTATCCTCCTTTGAATGATTCAAGTGGCTTGACTTGGCACATGTTCGCGCATGTAGTTGAAACAAAATCAACATAGCCTCCACGATATTTATGTTCATGGTGAATTATATCCTACCAATGCTTGCACTTAGTGTTGATTAATTTTAATGCATGTTCATGACTGTTGTCGCTCTCTAGTTGGTTGCTTCCCAGTCTTTTTCTAGCCTTCACTTGTACTAAGCAGGAATACTGCTTGTGCATCCACTTCCATAAATCCCAAAGTTGTTCCATATGAGTCCACTATACCTTCCTATAAGCGGTATCTACCTGCCGTTCCAAGTAAATTTGTATGTGCCAAACTCTAAACCTTCAAATGAAATTCTATTTTGTATGCTCAAATAGCTCATGTATCAACTAGGGCTGTCTATCTCTTCCATGCTAGGCGGGTTATTCTCAAGAGGAGTGGACTCTGCTCCTCACACACGAGAAAATGGCTGGTAACCAGGATGCCCAGTCCCATGCTTAAATTAAAATAATTGCAAACAAAACTCCCCCAGGATTGTTGTTAGTTGGAGGCACCCGTTGTTTCGGACAAGCCATGGATTGATGTTTGTTGGTGGTAGGGGGAGTATAAACCTTACCATTCTGTTTGGGAACCACCTATAATGTGTGTAGCATGGAAGATATCAAGATCGCTCGGTTGTTATGTCGACAGTGAAAGCATACCACTCAAAATATTATTTATCTCTATTTCAAAATCGAGCTCTGGCACCTCTACAAATCCCTGCTTCCCTCTGAGAAGGGCCTATCTATTTACTTTTATGTTGAGTCATCACCCTCTTATTAAAAAGCACTAGTTGGAGAGCACCGCTGTCATTTGCATGTATTAATATTAGTTTACATTGAGTATGGCTGTGACTGGATCTCTTTTACCATGAACTACAATGTTTAGTCAATCCTTGAACTTCAGAGGTGCTCTGCATTTATGTTTTGCGGTCTCAGAAAGGGCTAGCAAGATACCATCTTGTTATATCATATTATGATTGTTTTGAGAAACTTTTGTCATCCAAGATTTACTATTATTGCTTGCTAGTTGATTATGCCATTGATATGAGTAAACATGAGACCTAAATGCTATTGTGAATATGGTTAGTTCATAATCTTTGCTGAAAACTTGAATGTTGGCTTTACATATTTACAACAACAAGATCAAACAGAGTTTGTAAAAGTTTTTCTTTATCACTTTCAGTTTGTCAACTGAATTGCTTGAGGACAAGCAAAGGTTTAAGCTTGGGGGAGTTGGTATGTCTCCATCGTATCTACTTTTCCAAACACTTTTGACCTTGTTTCGGACTCTAACTTGCATGATTTGAATGGAACTAACCCGGACTGACGCTGTTTTCACCAGAATTGCCATGGTGTTATTTTTGTGCAGAAATAGAAGTTCTCAGAATGACCTGAAACTTCACATAGAATATTTTTGGAATATATAAAAAATACTAGCGAAAGAATCAACGTCAGGGGGCCCACACCATGTCCAGGAGGGTGGGGGCGCGCCCCCTGTCTCGTGGGCCCCCTGATGCTGCATCGACCTCAACTCCAACTCTATATATTCATGTTCGGGGAGAAAAAATCAGAGAGAAGGATTCATCACATTTTACGATACGGAGCCGCTGCCAAGCCCTAATCTCTCTCGGGAGGGCTGATCTGGAGTCCGTTCGGGGCTCCGGAGAGGGTAATCCGTTGCCATCGTCATCATCAACCTTCCTCCATCACCAATTTCATGATGCTCACCACCATGCGTGAGTAATTCCATCGTAGGCTTGCTGGACGGTGATGGGTTGGATGAGATATATCATGTAATTGAGTTAATTTTGTTAGGGTTTGATCCCTAGTATCCATTAGGTTCTGAGATTGATGTTGCTATGACTTTGCTATGCTTAATGCTTGTCACTAGGGCCCGAGTACCATGATTTCAGATCTGAACCTATTATGTTTCCATGAATATATGTGAGTTCTTGATCCTATTTTGCAAGTCAATAGTCACCTACTATGTGTTATGATCCATTAACCCCAAAATGACAATAATCGGGACAATTATCGGTGATGACTATAGTTTGAGGAGTTCATGTATTCACTAAGTGCTAATGCTTTGTTTCGGTACTCTATTCAAAGGAGGCCTTAATATCCCTTAGTTTCCAATAGGACCCCGTCATCGGTGATTTGGATCACGACGAGTACGACTCCATCAACCCCGTTCTCTTGAACGCTTCCGCTCGCGATCTACAAGGGTATGTAGATGCACTCCCCTCTCCCTCGTTGCTAGATGTCTCCATAGATTGATCTTGGTGATGCGTAGAACATTTTAAAATTTTGTTACGTTCCCCAACAGTGGTATCAGAGCTAGGTCTATGCGTAGTTTCTATGCACGAGTTGAACACAAGTTGTTGTGGGCATCGATTTTGTCAATTTACTTGCTGTTACTACTCTTATCTTGATTCGGCGGCATCGTGGGATGAAGCGGCCCGGACCGACCTTACACGTACACTTACGTGGGATTGGTTCCACCGACTGACATGCACTAGTTGCATAAGGTGGCTAGCGGGTGCCTGTCTCCCCCACTTTAGTCGGATCGGATTCGATGAAAAGGGTTCTTATGAAGGGTAAATAGAAATTGGCATATCATGTTGTGGTTTTGGTGTAGGTAAGAAACGTTCTTGCTAGAAACCTGTAGCAGCCACATAAAAACTTGAAACAACAATTGGAGGATGTCTAACTTGTTTTTGCAGCATATGCCGTGTGATGTGATATGGCCAAAAGGATGTGATGAATGATATATGTGATGTATGAGACTGATCATGTTCTTGTAATAGGAATCACGACTTGCATGTCGATGAGTATGACAACCGGCAGGAGCCATAGGAGTTGTCTTAATTTATTTATGACCTGCGTGTCAACTTATACGTCATGTAATTACTTTACTTTATCGCTAACCGTTAGCCATAGTAGTAGAAGTAATAGTTGATGAGATAACTTCATGAAGACACGATGATGGCGATCATGGTGTCATGCCGGTGATGATGATGATCATGGCGCCCCGAAGATGGAGATAAAAAAAAGGAGCAAAATGATATTGGCCATATCATGTCACTATTTGATTGCATGTGGTGTTTATCATGTTTACATCTTATTTGCTTAGAACGACGGTAGCATAAATAAGATGACCCCTCGCAATAATTTCAAGAAAGTGTTCCCCCTAACTGTGCACCGTTGCTAAGGTCCGTTGTTCTGAAGCACCATGTGATGATCGGGTGTGATAGGTTCTAACATTCGCATACAAGGGGTGTAAGCCAGATTTACACACGCAAAACACTTAGGTTGACTTGATGAGCCTAGCATGTACAGACATGGCCTCGGAACACGGAAGACCGAAAGGTTGAACATGAGTCGTATGGAAGATACGCTCAACATGAAGATGTTCACCTATGATGACTAGTCCGTCTCACGTGATGATCGGACACGGCCTAGTTGAATCGGATCATGTATCACTTAGATGACTAGAGGGATGTCTATCTGAGTGGGAGTTCATTAAATAATTTGATTAGATGAACTTAACTATCATGAACTTAGTCTAAAATCTTCACAATATGTCTTGCAGATCAAATGGCCCATGCTAATGTTGTCCTCAACTTCAACGCGTTCCTAGAGAAAACCAAGCTGAAAGACTATGGTAGCAACTATACGGACTGGGTCTGGAACTTGAGGATCATCCTCATAGCTGCCAAGAAAGCATATGTCGTTGAAGCACCGCTAGGTGAAGCAACACCCCCAGCAAACCAAGACGTTATGAACGCTTGGCAGTCCCGTGCTGATGATTACTCGCTGGTCCAGTGCGGCATGCTTTACAGCTTAGAACCGGGGCTCCAGAAGCATTTTGAGCAACACGGAGCATATGAGATGTTCCAAGAGCTGAAAATGGTTTTCCAAGCTCATGCCCGGGTTGAGAGATATGAAGTCTCCGACAAGTTCTATAGTTGAAATATGGAGGAGAATAGTTCCATCAGCGAGCACATACTCAAAATGTCTGGGTTGCACAACCGCTTGTCTCACCTAGATACAAGAGCTTTGTGATGAACTTCAATATGCAGGGGATGGAAAAGACCATTCCTGAGGTATATTCAATGCTGAAATCAGTGGAGGAGGAAATCAAAAAGGAACATCAAGTGTTGATGGTGAATAAAACCACTAAGTTCAAGAAAGGCAAGGGTAAAAAGTGTTGGGGAACGTAGTAATTTCAAAATTTTCCTACGCACACGCAAGATCATGGTGATGCATAGCAACGAGAGGGGAGAGTATTGTCTATGTACCCTCGTAGACCGGAAGCGGAAGCATTAGCACAATGCGGTTGATGTAGTCGTATGTCTTCACGGCCCGACCGATCAAGCACCGAAACTACGGCACCTCCGAGTTCTAGCACACGTTCAGCTCGATGACGATCCCCGGACTCCGATCCAGCAGAATGTCGGGGAAGAGTTCCGTCAGCACGATAGCGTGGTGATGATCTTGATGTTCTACCATCGCAAGGCTTCGCCTAAGCACCGCTAAAATATTATCGAGGATTATGGTGGAGGAGGGCACCGCACACGGCTAATAGATCTCAAGGATCAATTGTTGTGTCTAGAGGTGCCCCTGCCCCCGTATATAAAGGAGCAAGGGGGAGAGGCGGCCGGCCAGGAGGAGGCGCGCGAGGGAGGAGTCCTACTCCTACCGGGAGTAGGACTCCCTCCTTTCCTTGTCCAACTAGGAGAGGGGGAAGGAAGGGAGAGAGGAGAGAAAGGAAAGGGGGGGGGCGCCGCCCCTCCCTCCTTGTCCAATTCGGACTAGAGGGGGAGGGGGCGCGCAGCCTGCCCTGGCCGCCCCTCCTCTGCTCCACCTTTGGGCCCATGAGGCCCATTAACCCCCCCCCCCCGGGGGGGGGGGGTTCCGTTAACCCCCGGTACTCCGTATTATATCCGATAACTCCCGGAACCATTCTTGTGTTCGAATATAGTCGTCCAATATATCAATCTTTATGTCTCGACTATTTCGAGACTCCTCGTTATGTCCGTGATCACATCTGGGACTCCGAACAACCTTCAGTACATCAAAATATATAAACTCATAATGAAACTGTCATCGTAACGTTAAGCGTGTGGACCCTACGGGTTCGAGAACAATGTAGACATGACCGAGACATGTCTCCGGTCAATAACCAATAGCGGAACCTGGATGCTCATATTGGCTCCTACATATTCTACGAAGATCTTTTATCGGTCAGACCGCATAACAACATACGTTGTTCCCTTTGTCATCGGTATGTTACTTGCCCGATATTTGATCGTCGGTATCTCAATACCTAGTTCAATCTCGTTACCGGCAAGTCTCTTTACTCGTTCCGTAATACATCATCCCGCAACTAACTTATTAGTTGCAATGCTTGCAAGGCTTATGTGATGTGCATTACCGAGAGGGCCCAGAGATACCTCTCCGACAATTGGAGTGACAAATCCTAATCTCGAAATATGCCAACCCAACAAGTACCTTCGAAGACACCTGTAGAGAACCTTTATAATCACCCAGTTACGTTGTGATGTTTGGTAGCACACAAAGTGTTCCTCCGGTAAACGGGAGTTGCATAATCTCATAGTTATAGGAACATGTATAAGTCATGAAGAAAGCAATATCAACAAACTAAACGATCAAGTGCTAAGCTAACGAAATGGGTCGTGTCAATCACATCATTCTCCTAATGATGTGATCCCGTTAATCAAATGACAACTCATGTCTATGGTTAGGAAACATAACCATCTTCGATCAACGAGCTAGTCAAGTAGAGGCATACTAGTGACACTATGTTTGTCTATGTATTCACACATGTATTATGTTTTCGGTTAATACAATTCTAGCATGAATAATAAACATTTATCATGATATAAGGAAATAAATAATAACTTTATTATTGCCTCTAGGGCATATTTCCTTCAGTCTCCCACTTGCGCTAGAGTCAATAATCTAGATTACACAGTAATGATTCTAACACACATGGAGCCTTGGTGTTGATCATGTTTTGCTCGTCGAAGATGCTTAGTCAGCGGGTCTGCAACATTCAGATCCGTATGTATCTTGCAAATTTCTATGTGTCCCACTTAGACTAAATCCCGAATGGAATTGAAGCGTCTCTTGATGTGCTTGGTTCTCTTGTGAAATCTGGATTCATTTGCCAAAGTAATTGCACCAGTATTGTCACAAAAGATTTTCATTGGACCCGATGCACTAGGTATGACACCTAGATCGGATATGAATCCTTCATCTAGACTCCTTCATTTGCTGCTTCTGAAGCAGCTATGTACTTTGCTTCACATGTAGATCCCGCCACAATGCTTTGTTTAGAACTGCATCAACTGACAGCTCCACCGTTCAGTAAAAATACGTATCCGGTTTGCGATTTAGAATCGTCCGGATCAGTGTCAAAGCTTGCATCAAACTAACCATTTGATGAGCTCTTTGTCACCTCCATATACGAGAAACATATCTTAGTCCTTTTTAGGTATTTCAGGATGTTCTTGACCGCTGTCCAGTGATCCACTCCTAGATTACTTTGGTACCTCCCTGCTAGACTTATAGCAAGGCACACATCAGGTCTGGTACACAGCATTGCATACATGATAGAGCCTATGGCTGAAGCTTAGGGAACATCTTTCATTTTCTCTCTATCTTCTGCGGTGGTCGGACATTGAGTCTTACTCAACTTCACACCTTGTAACACAGGCAAGAACCCTTTCTTTGCTTGATCCATTTTGAACTTCTTCAAAACCTTGTCAAGGTATGTGCTTTGTGAAAGTCCAATTAAGCGTCTTGATCTATCTCTATAGATCTTAATGCCCAATATGTAAGCAGCTTCACCGAGGTCTTTCATTGAAAAACTCTTATTCAAGTATCCCTTTATGCTATCTAGAAATTCTATATCATTTCCAATCAATAATATGTCATCCACATATAATATCAGAAATGCTACAGAGCTCCCACTCACTTTCTTGTAAATACAGGCTTCTCCAAAAGTCTGTGCAAAACCAAATGCTTTGATCACACTATCAAAGCGTTTATTCCAACTCCGAGAGGCTTGCACCAGTCCATAAATGGATCGCTGGAGCTTGCACACTTTCTTAGCTCCCTTTGGATCGACAAAACCTTCTGGTTGCATCATATACAACTCTTCTTCCAAAAATCCATTCAGGAATGCAGTTTTGACATCCATTTGCCAAATTTCATAATCATAAAATGCGGCAATTGCTAACATGATTCGGACAGACTTAAGCATCGCTACGGGTGAGAAGGTCTCATCATAGTCAATCCCTTGAACTTGTCGAAAACCTTTTGCAACAAGTCGAGCTTTATAGACAGTAACATTACCGTCAGCGTCAGTCTTCTTCTTGAAGATCCATTTATTCTCAATTGCTTGCCTATCAACGGGCAAGTCAACCAAAGTCCACACTTTGTTCTCATACATGGATCCCATCTCAGATTTCATGGCTTCTAGACATTTTGCGCAATCTGGGCTCACCATCGCTTCTTCATAGTTCGTAGGTTCATCATGATCTAGTAGCATGACTTCCAGAACAGGGTTACCGTACCACTCTGGTGTGGATCTTACTCTGGTTGATCTACGAGGTTCGGTAGTAACTTGATCTGAAGTTTCATGATCATTATCATTAGCTTCCTCACTAATTGGTGTAGGTGTCACAGAAACCGGTTTCTGTGATGTACTACTTTCCAATAAGGGAGCAGGTATAGTTACCTCATCAAGTTCTACTTTTCTCCCACTCACTTCTTTCGAGAGAAACTCCTTCTCTAGAAAAATTCTGAATTTAGCAACAAAAGTCTTGCCTTCGGATCTGTGATAGAAGGTGTACCCAACAGTCTCCTTTGGATATCCTATGAAGATACATTTCTCCGATTTGGGTTTGAGCTTATCAGGTTGAAGCTTTTTCACATAAGCATCGCAGCCCCAAACTTTTAGAAACGACAACTTTGGTTTCTTGCCAAACCACAGTTCATAAGGCGTTGTCTCAACGGATTTCGATGGTGTCCTATTTAACAGCCGTCTCTAAAGCATAACCCCAAAACGATAACGGTAAATCAGTAAGAGACATCATGGATCGCACCATATCTAATAAAGTACAATTACGACGTTCGGACACACCATTACGCTGTGGTGTTCCGGGTGGCGTGAGTTGCGAAACTATTCCACATTGTTTCAAATGTAGACCAAACTCGTAACTCAAATATTCTCCTCCACGATTAGATCGTAGAAACTTTATTTTCTTGTTATGATGATTTTCAACTCCACTCTGAAATTCTTTGAACTTTTCAAATGTTTCAGACTTATGTTTCATTAAGTAGATATACCCATATCTGCTTAAATCATCTGTGAAGGTGAGAAAATAACGATATCCGCCACGAGCCTCAACGTTCATTGGACCACATACATCTGTATGTATGATTTCCAACAAATCCGTTGCTATCTCCATAGTACCGGAGAACGGCATTTTAGTCATCTTACCCATGAGGCACGGTTCGCAAGTACCAAGTGATTCATAATCAAGTGGTTCCAAAAGTCCATCAGTATGGAGTTTCTTCATGCGCTTTACACCGATATGACCTAAATGGCAGTGCCACAAATAAGTTGCAGTATCATTATCAACTCTGCATATTTTGATTTCGACATTATGAATATGTGTATCACTACTATCGAGATTCATCAACAATAGACCGCTCTTCAAGGGTGCATGACTATAAAAGATATTACTCATATAAATAGAACAACCATTATTATCTGATTTAAATGAATAATCGTCTCGCATCAAACAAGATCCAGATATAATGTTCATGCTCAACGCTGGCACCAAATAACAATTATTTAGGTCTAATACTAATCCCGAAGGTAGATGTAGAGGTAGCGTGCCGACCGCGATCACATCGACTTTGGAACCATTTCCCACGCACATCGTCACCTCATCCTTAGCCAATCTTCGCTTAATCCGTAACCCCTATTTCGAGTTGCAAATGTTAGCAACAGAACTAGTATCAAATACCCAGGTGCTACTGCAAGCATTAGTAAGGTACACATCGATAACATGTATATCACATATACCTTTGTTCACTTTGCCATCCTTCTTATCCGCCAAATACTTGGGGCAGTTTCGCTTCCAGTGACCAGTCTGCTTGCAGTAGAAGCACTCAGTCTCAGGCTTAGATCCAGACTTGGGTTTCTTCTCCTGAGCAGCAACTTGTTTGCTGTTCTTCTTGAAGTTCCCTTTCTTCTTCCCTTTGCCCTTTTTCTTGAAATTGGTGGTCTTATTGACCGTCAACACTTGATGCTCCTTCTTGATTTCTACCTCCGCGGCTTTTAGCATTGCGAAGGGATCAAGAATTGTCTTATTCATCCCTTGCATATTATAGTTCATCATGAAGCTTTTGTAGCTTGGTGGCAGCGATTGTAGAACTCTGTCAATGACACTATCAACAGGAAGATTAACCCCCAGTTGAGTCAAGTGATTATGATACCCAGACATTTTGAGTATATGTTCACTGACAGAACTATTCTCCTCCATCTTGCAGCTATAGAACTTATTGGAGACTTCATATCTCTCAATCCGGGCAGTTTCTTGAAATATTAACTTCAACTCCTGGAACATCTCATATGCTCCATGACGTTCAAAACATCGTTGAAGACCCGGTTCTAAGCCGTAAAGCACGGCACACTGAACTATCGAGTAGTCATCAGCTTTGCTCTACCAGACGTTCATAACATTTGGTGTTGCTCCTGCAGCAGGCTTGGCACTTAGCGGTGCTTCTAGGATGTAATTCTTCTATGCAGCAATGATGATAATCCTCAAGTTACGGACCCAGTCCGTGTAATTGCTACCATCATCTTTCAACTTTGCTTTCTCAAGGAACGCATTAAAATTCAACGGAACAACAGCACGAGCCATCTATCTACAATCAAACATAGGCAAGCAAGATACTATCAGGTACTAAGTTCATGATAAATTTAAGTTCAATTAATCATATTACTTAAGAACTCCCACTTAGAAAGATATCCCTCTAATCCTCTAAGTGATCACGTGATCCAAATCAACTAAACCATGTCCGACCATCACGTGAGATGGAGTAGTATCAATGGTGAACATCAATATGTTGATCCTATCTACTATATGATTCACGCTCGACCTTTCGGTCTCTGTGTTCCGAGGCCATATCTGTTATATGCTAGGCTCGTCAAGTTAAACCTGAGTATTCCGCATGTGCAACTGTTTTGCACCCGTTGTATTTGAACGTAGAGCCTATCACACCCGATCATCACGTGGTGTCTCAGCACGAAGAACTTTTGCAACGGTGCATACTCAGGGAGAACACTTATACTTTGATAATTTAGTGAGGGATCATCTTATAATGCTACCGTCAATCAAAGCAAGATAAGATGCATAAAAGATAAACATCACATGCAATCAATATAAGTGATATGATATGGCCATCATCATCTTGTGCTTGTGATCTCCATCTTCGAAGCACCATCATGATCACCATCGTCACTGGCGCGACACCTTGATCACCATCGTAGCATCGTTGTCGTCTCACCAATCTTATGCTTCCAGGACTATCGCTACCGCTTAGTGATAAAGTAAAGCATTACAGCGCAATTCCATTGCATACAATAAAGCGACAACCATATGGCTCCTGCCAGTTGCCGATAACTCGGTTACAAAACATGATAATCTCATACAATAAAATTTAGCATCATGTCTTGACCATATCACATCACAACATGCCCTGCAAAAACAAGTTAGACGTCCTCTACTTTGTTGTTGCAAGTTTTACGTGGCTGCTACGGGCTTAGCAAGAACCGTTCTTACCTATGCATCAAAACCACAACGATAGTTTGTCAAGTTGGTGCTGTTTTAACCTTCGCCAGGACCGGGTGTAGCCACACTTGGTTCAACTAAAGTTGGAGAAACTCTCACCCGCCAGCCACCTGTGTGCAAAGCACGTCGGTAGAACCAGTCTCACGTAAGCGTACGCGTAACGTCGGTCCGGGCCGCTTCATCAAACAATACCACCGAACCAAAGTATGACATGCTGGTAAGCAGTATGACTTACATCGCCCACAACTCACTTGTGTTCTACTCGTGCGCAACTTCAACGCATAAAACCTAGGCTCAGATGCCACTGTTGAGGGACGTAGTAATTTCAAAATTTTCCTACGGACACGCAAGATCATGGTGATGCATATCAACGAGAGGGGAGAGTGTTGTCTATGTACCCTCGTAGACCGGAAGCGGAAGCGTTAGCACAACGCAGTTGATGTAGTCGTACGTCTTCACGGCCCGACCGATCAAGCACCAAAACTATGGCACCTCTGAGTTCTAGCACACGTTTAGCTCGATGACGATCCCCAGACTCCGATCCAGCAGAATGTCGGGGAAGAGTTTCGTCAGCACGACGGCGTGGTGATGATCTTGATGTTCTACCATCGGAGGGCTTCGCCTAAGCACCGCTACAATATTACCGAGGATTATGGTGGAGGAGGGCACCGCACATGGCTAATAGATCTCAAGGATCAATTGTTGTGTCTAGAGGTGCCCCCTGCCCCCGTATATAAAGGAGCAAGGGGGAGGGGCGGCCGGCCAGGAGGAGGCACGCCAGGGAGGAGTCCTACTCCTACCGGGAGTAGGACTCCCTCCTTTCCTTGTCCAACTAGGAGAGGGAGAAGGAAGGGAGAGAGGATAGAAAGGAAAGGGGGGGGGGGGGCGCCGCCCCTCCCTCCTTGTCCAATTCAGACTAGAGGGGGAGGGGGCGCGCAGCCTGCCCTGGCCGCCCCTCCTCTGCTCCACTTTGGGCCCATGAGGCCCATTAACCCCCCCCCCGGGGGGGGGGGGGTTCTGGTAACCCCTGGTACTCCGTTTTATATCCGATAACTCCCGGAACCATTCCTGTGTCCGAATATACTCGTCCAATATATCAATCTTTATGTCTCGACTATTTCGAGACTCCTCGTTATGTCCGTGATCACATCCGGGACTCCGAACAACCTTCGGTACATCAAAATATATAAACTCATAATGAATCTGTCATCATAACGTTAAGCGTGCGGACCCTACGGGTTCGAGAACAATGTAGACATGACCGAGACACGTCTTCGGTCAATAACCAATAGCGGAACCTGGATGCTCATATTGGCTCCTACATATTCTATGAAGATCTTTTATCGGTCAGACCGCATAACAACATACGTTGTTCCCTTTGTCATCAGTATGTTACTTGCCCGAGATTTGATCGTCGGTATCTAAATACCTAGTTCAATCTCGTTACCGGCAAGTCTCTTTACTCGTTCCGTAATACATCATCCCGCAACTAACTTATTAGTTGCAATGCTTGCAAGGCTTATGTGATGTGCATTACCGAGAGGGCCCAGAGATACCTCTCTGACAATCAGAGTGACAAATCCTAATCTCAAAATACGCCAACCCAACAAGTACCTTCGAAAACACCTGTAGAGCACCTTTATAATCACCTAGTTACGTTGTGATGTTTGGTAGCACACAAAGTGTTCCTCCGGTAAACGGGAGTTGCATAATCTCATAGTTATAGGAACATGTATAAGTCATGAAGAAACCAATAGCAACAAACTAAATGATCAAGTGCTAAGCTAACGAAATGGGTCATGTCGATCACATCATTCTCCTAATGATGTGATCCCGTTAATCAAATGACAACTCATGTCTATGGTTAGGAAACATAACCATCTTCGATCAACGAGCTAGTCAAGTAGAGGCATACTAGTGACACTATGTTTGTCTATGTATTCACATGTATTATGTTTCCGGTTAATACAATTCTAGGATGAATAATAAACATTTATCATGATATAAGGAAATAAATAATAACTTTATTATTGCCTCTAGGGCATATTTCCTTCAAAAAGAACTTCAAGAAGGACGGCAAGGGAGTTGCCGCGCCCGGTAAGCATGCTGCCGGGAAGAAGCCAAAGAATGGACCCAAGCCTGAGACTGAGTGTTTTTATTGCAAGGGAAGTGGTCACTGGAAGCGGAACTGCCCCAAGTACTTAGCGGACAAGAAGGCCGGCAACACCAAAGGTATATGTGATATACATGTTATTGATGTGTACCTTACCAGTACTCGTAGTAGCTCCTGGGTATTTGATACCGGTGCAGTTGCTCATATTTGTAACTCAAAACAGGGGCTGCGGAATAAGCGGAGACTGGCGAAGGACGAGGTGACGATGCGCGTCGGGAATGGTTCCAAGGTCGATGTGATCGCCGTCGGCACGCTACCTCTAAATTTACCTACGAGATTAGTTTTAAACCTTAATAATTGTTATTTAGTGCCAGCTTTGAGCATGTACATTGTATCAGGATCTCGTTTAATACGAGATGGCTACTCATTTAAATCCGAGAATAATGGTTGTTCTATTTATATGAGAGATATGTTTTATGGTCATGCCCCGCTGGTCAATGGTTTATTATTGTTTAATCTCGAACGTGATGTTACACATATTCATAGTGTGAATACCAAAAGATGTAAGGTTGATATTGATAGTCCCACATACTTGTGGCACTGCCGCCTTGGTCACATTGGTGTCAAACGCATGAAGAAACTCCTTGCAGATGGACTTTTGGAGTGTCTTGATTTTGAATCATTTGACACGTGCGAACCATGCCTCATGGGCAAAATGACCAAGACTCTGTTCTCCGAAACAATGGAGCGAGCAACCAACTTATTGGAAATCATACATACTAATGTGTGCGGTCCAATGAGTATTGAGGCTCGCGGTGGCTATCGTTATGTTCTTACCCTCACTGATGACTTGAGTAGATATGGGTATGTCTACTTAATGAAACACAAGTCTGAGACCTTTGAAAAGTTCAAGGAATTTCAGAGTGAGGTTGAGAATCAACGTGACAGGAAAATCAAGTTCTTGCGATCAGATCATGGGGGAGAATATTTGAGTCACGAATTTGGCACACACTTAAGGAAATGTGGAATAGTTTCACAACTCACGCCGCCTGGAACACCTCGGCGTAATGGTGTGTCCGAACGTCGTAATCGCACTCTATTAGATATGGTGCAATCTATGATGTCTCTTACTGATCTACCGCTGTCATTTTGGGGCTATGCTTTAGAGACTGCCGCATTCACTTTAAATAGGGCTCCGTCGAAATCTGTTGAGATGACACCGTATGAATTATGGTTTGGGAAGAAACCTAAGTTGTCGTTCCTAAAAGTTTGGGGATCCGATGCTTATGTGAAGAAACTTCAACCTAAAAAGCTCAAACCCAAATGGGAAAAATGCATCTTCATAGGATACCCTAAAGAAAATATTGGGTATACCTTCTACCTTAGATCCGAAGGCAAGATCTTTGTTGCCAAGAATGGATCCTTTCTAGAGAAAGAGTTTCTCTCGAAAGAAGTAAGTGGGAGGAAAGTAGAACTTGATGAAGTATTGCCTCTTGAACCGGAGAGTGGCGCAGCTCAAGAAAATGTTCCTGAGGTGCCTGCACCGACTAGAGAGGAAGTTAATGATGATGATCATGAAACTTCAGATCAAGTTGCTACTGAACTTCGTAGGTCCACAAGGACATGTTCCGCACTAGAGTGGTACAGCAACCCTGTCCTGGAAATCATGTTGTTGGACAATGGTGAACCTTCAAACTATGAAGAAGCGATGGCGGGCCCAGATTCCGACAAATGGCTGGAAGCCGTGAAATCCGAGATAGGATCCATGTATGAAAATGAAGTATGGACTTTGACTAACTTGCCCGATGATCGGCGAGCCATAGAAAACAAATGGATCTTTAAGAAGAAGACATACGCAGATGGTAATGTGACCATCTATAAGGCTCGGCTTGTCGCTAAGGGTTATCGACAAGTTCAAGGGGTTGACTACAATGAGACTTTCTCACCCGTAGCGAAGCTGAAGTCCGTCCGAATCATGTTAGCAATTGCCGCATTCTATGATTATGAGATATGGAAAATGGACGTCAAAACGGCATTCCTTAATGGTTTCCTTAAGGAAGAATTGTATATGATGAAGCCGAAAGGTTTTGTTGATCCTAAGAATGCTGACAAGGTGTGCAAGCTCCAACGCTCAATCTATGGGCTAGTGCAAGCATCTCGGAGTTGGAACATTCGATTTGATGAGATGATAAAAGCGTTTGGGTTTACGCAGAGTTATGGAGAAGCCTGTGTTTACAAGAAAGTGAGTGGGAGCTCTGTAGCATTTCTCATATTATATGTGGATGACATACTATTGATGGGAAATGGTATAGAATTCTTGGAAAGCATAAAGGCCTACTTGAACAAGTGTTTTTCAATGAAGGATCTTGGAGAAGCTGCTTATATATTAGGTATCAAGATCCATAGAGATAGATCGAGATGCCTCATTGGTCTTTCACAGAGTACCTTGACAAGATATTGAAGAAGTTCAATATGGATCAGTCAAAGAAGGGGTTCTTGCCTGTGTTGCAAGGTATGAGATTGAGCATGGCTCAATGCCCAACCATGACAGAAGATAGAGAAAAGATGAGTGTCGTCCCCTATGCCTCGGCCATAGGGTCTATTATGTATGCCATGCTGTGTACCAGACCTGATGTAAACCTTGCCGTAAGTTTGGTAGGAAGGTACCAAAGTAATCCCAGCATGGAACACTGGACAGCGGTCAAGAATATCCTGAAGTACCTGAAAAGGACTAAGGATATGTTTCTCGTTTATGGAGGTGACGAAGAGCTCGTTATAAAGGGTTACGTCGATGCTAGCTTCGACACAGATCTGGATGACTCCAAGTCACAAACCGGATACGTGTATATTTTTTTGACTGGGAACTGTAGGGGAAACCCCCCACAACATATCAAAACTTTATTAATAGGGAGAGCAAGTACAAGTACATAGGGGGATTACAAGGGGTAATCAAGCTACTCTAGGTAAGTGAGAAGTTAAAAATACAAGCCTCAAGGTGGCAGAAATGAGATCCATCTAAGGAGATCATCCTTATAAGCAGGCTTAACCCTATATTGCATTAAAGTAATATCATGGATGAATGCTCTTCTCCATTTATTAAATCCAGCTCTCTCATGTCTGAAGACCTTAGCATTTCTGACAATCCAGATATTCCAGCAAGCTATAAAGACCACTTCAGTGAAGAAAGGTTTCCTGAAGCTCCTGTTAGCATTGATAACCAGCTCAGCCATTGAGTCACCTGAAGACCAGTCAATTTGAAAATAGTTCCA
The DNA here is from genome assembly GCF_018294505.1 of Triticum aestivum. NCBI lineage: Eukaryota > Viridiplantae > Streptophyta > Magnoliopsida > Poales > Poaceae > Triticum > Triticum aestivum. Next base: position 557,058,493 of record NC_057800.1, on the reverse strand, counting down.
AACTCTGACACTAAATTGCAATTGAAGAACAAATGATCTCTTGTTTCCCTAGTCTGCAAAGGGCAAAGAACACAATTTACTCCATCCTCCAAATGCCAATGCCTCCTTTCGACCATATCCTTGGTATTCAGCCTATCCATAATAAGCATCCAAGCAAAAACTTTTATTTTCATTGTGCAAGAGGATTTCCAGATCCAAGCTGTCAAGGGGTTGAAGGACTGTGATGCAAAAGCATGTGAGTAAAACAGCTTTGGAGAATATCCCTTGGCAGTGCCACTCCAAAACCAAATATCCTTGGATCCAGTTACTCTATCATGGCTCTCCAACAAAGATTGAAGAGTGATCAGATCATCAAAGGCCTGACTGGACAAAGGAAGATGGAAGTGCTGATACATGTCCTGCGAGTCCAAAAACTCTTTAACAGTAATCCAGGGGTCCTTAACATAAGAAAAAAGCCTAGGAAATCTGAATTGGAGACTAGAGACTTGATCATCAAGTTGCCAATTGTCTGACCACATGAGGGCAGTGTCTCCTTCATTGACCTGAACCCAAGCACAATCTCTAAAGTTCTGCATGACCTTGCATATATCCTTCCACCAGAAAGAGCCACAATCAGAAGTTCCTTGGGGCACTCTGTCATGATAGTATGAGTCCCAAATTAAGGACACCCATGGGAGATCCTTTTTATTGAGGAAGTTGTTTGCATGCTTGAGCAGAAGAGCCATATTCTGCACACCCAAGTTAAGAATACCAAGGCCTCCCTTGTTTTTTGGCCTGCAAATAAGGTCCCAAGCAGCAAGAGAAGGGGCAGGCTCACCCCTATTCTTCCTCCAGAGGCATTGTCTCTGAATTCTCTCCAATTGCTTTAAAATGCCAGCAGGGACAGCCAAACTGCAAAGAAAGAAGATGGGCATAGAAGACAAGGCAGAGTTCAGAAACTGCAATCTCTCCCCCTGATTTAAAAAAGAGGAGCTAGCTGTCATTCTTCTCTCCATGCAGTCCACCAGAGGCATAAAGTCCACCATTTTGGGCCTAGTAGTACCTACTGGCAACCCAAGGTAGGTAAAAGGCATTTTCCCAATCTGGCATCCAAAAGTAGCAGCTAATTCTGTCATGACAGCTGTGCCTACATTGATGGGAATGATAAATGATTTATGATAATTCACATCAAGGCCAATAGACATAGAGAAAACCTTGAGCATGTCTTTCAGAGCAATTAGTTGGTCCTTGTCAGCAGGCAAGATGATCAACGTATCATCAGCATACTGAATCACAGGATAGTCTTGGTCATGACAGGGTATTGGGAGATGAAGGATGCCCCTTTTGAACATGTCATTAATTACAGTCTACAGGAGGTCAGCAGCTAGGACAAAAAGCAGGGGAGAGACTGGATCACCCTGTCTAACACCCTTTTTACATATGAATTTCCTGCCAGGAACTCCATTAAGCAGAACAGATGAGGTACCTGTAGACAAAAGATGCTTCATCCAAAGAATCCACTTTTAATTTAAGCCCTTATATCTCAAGATTTGGACAATTGCCTCATGCTCAAGAGAATCAAAAGCCTTCTCAAAATCCAATTTAAGTATGACAATTGGCCTTTTGGACTGATGACACTGGTGCAAATACTCAAAAGTCCACCCAATACAGTCCTGAATAGTTCTGCTTTTTATGAACACATACCAATTCTTGTGCACTTGAATGGTGGGGCAGTCAGCTGGTGCAGTTGCAAGCAAAGCGTCCTGGCGGGATCTACATGTGAAGCGGAGTACATGGTAGGCTCGGAGGCAGCATAAGAAGCAATCTGGGTGAAGGAGTTCATTACCGACCTAGGAGTTATTCCCAATGCGTCGGGCCCGATGACTCTCTTCTGTGACAACACTAGAGCTATTGCCCTTGCTGAGGAGACCAGGTTTCACAGGAAGACCAGGCATATCAAGCGTCGCTTCAACTCCATTCGTGAAAATGTTCAAAATGGAGACATAGGTATTTGTAAAGTGCATAAGGACCTGAATGTCGCAGATCCGTTGACTAAACCTCTTCCTCGAGCAAAACATGATCAACACCAGAACTCTATGGGTGTTCGATTCATCACAATGTAACTAGATTATTGACTCTAGTGCAAGTGGGAGACTGTTGGAAATATGCCCTAGAGGAAATAATAAAATGGTCATTATTATATTTCCTTGTTCATGATAATTGTATATTGTTCATGCTATAATTGTGTTATCCGGAAATCGTAATACATGTGTGAATACATAGACCACGACATGTCCCTAGTGAGCCTCCAGTTGACTAGCTCGTTGATCAATAGATGGTTACGGTTTCCTGACCATGGACATTGGATGTCATTGGTAACGGGATCACATCATTAGGAGAATGATGTGATGGACAAGACCCAATCTTAAGCATAGCACAAGATCGTGTAGTTCGTCTGCTAGAGCTTTTCTAATGTCAAGTATACTTTCCTTAGACCATGAGATTGTGCAACTCCCGGATACTGTAGGAATACTTTGGGTGTACCAAACATCACAACGTAGCTGGGTGACTATAAAGGTGCACTACAGGTATCTCCGAAAGTGTCTGTTGGGTTGGCATGAATCGAGACTGGGATTTGTCACTCCGTATGACGGAGAGGTATCTTTGGGCCCACTCGGTAATGCATCATCATAATGAGCTGAGTGTCACTAAGTAGTTGGTCACAGGATCATGCATTACGGCACGAGTAAAGTGCCTTGCCGGTAATGAGATTGAACGAGGTATTGGGATGCCGATGATTGAATCTCGGGCAAGTAACATACCGATTGACAAAGGGAATTGAATACGAGATTTATTGAATCCTCGACATCATGGTTCATCCGATGAGATCATCGTGGAATATGTGGGAGCCAACATGGGTATCCAGATCCCGCTGTTGGTTATTGGCTGGAGAGTTGTCTCGGTCATGTCTGCATTGGTTCCCGAATCCGTAGGGTCTACACACTTAAGGTTCGGTGACGCTAGGGTTGGAGAGATATTAGTATGCGGTAACCTGAAAGTTGTTCGGAGTCCCGGATGAGATCCGGACGTCAGGAGGAGTTCCGGAATGGTCTGGAGGTAAAGATTTGTATATAGGAAGTATAGTTTCGGCCACCGAGAAAGTTTCTGGGTCATCGGTACTGTACCGGGACCACCGGAAGGGTCCCGAGGGTCCACCGGGTGGGGCCACCTATCCCGGAGGGCCCCATGGGCTGAAGAGGGAAGGGAACCAGCCCCTGGTGGGCTAGTGCGCCCCCATGGGCCTCCTCCCACGCCTAGGGTTGGAAACCCTGGGGGTGGGGAGCGCCCCACCAAACTTGGGGGGCAAGTCCCCCCCTTGGCCGCCGCCCCTCCCTAGATGGGATCTACAAGGGGGCCGGCGCCCCCTGGCCCCTATATATAGTGGAGGGGAGGGAGGGCAGCCGCACCCAAGTCCCTGGCGCTTCCCTCCCTCCCGTGACAGCTCTTCCTCCCCACTTGCGCTTGGCGAAGCCCTGCCGGGATCCCGCTACTTCCACCACCACGCCGTCGTGCTGCTGGATCTCCATCAACTTCTCCTTCCCTTGCTGGATCAAGAAGGAGGAGACGTCTCTCCCAACCTTACGTGTGTTGAACGCGGAGGTGCCGTCCGTTCGGCGCTCGTTCATCGGTGATCTGGATCACGACGAGTATGACTCTATCAACCCCGTTCTCTTGAACGCTTCCGCTCGCGATCTACAAGGGTATGTAGATGCACTACCCTCTCCCTCATTGCTAGATGTCTCCATAGATTGATCTTGGTGATGCGTAGAAAATTTTGAAATTCTGCTACGTTCCCCAACATGGTGCGCGTCGGTCCCAAACAAACGGTTTGAAACCCCTTTCCGTGACGACATTTGGAACCGTCGCCAAGTGAGTGTGGGCGATTGGGGGGTCCTTCCCACACAACCCAGAAACCGTTGGGGATATGCCCTCCTGGCACACACGTTCGGCAAAATGAGGTCGTGTGCGACCGGCGAGCACTCAAATACGGAAATACATACAGTAGAGCTAAAAAATACAATTATACAACGAAATTGTTTCCGGTCGCAAGTACATCCCACATAGTCAGTCCCCGCTAAATGTTTTCATTCGTATGCACATCCCACACAGTCGCTCCAAGGAAACGTTTCTGTTCACAGGTACATTACACACAATTTTTTGCCATTAAATTGTTTGCGTTATTGAATGTATCACACACGGTCTGTAGAAGAAACTATGTGGCAAAGGCTGTCCATCACACATAGTTTTTATGTGGTAAGCGTTTGTGCAAGGTGGCCTAACGCAAACAGTTTTCAAGAGAAAGTCATGTGTAATTGTTCATTGATCCAACACGATTTATTCCTAGAAACTGTGTGCGTTGCCTGTGGTCATTGCCCACGGTATTTTTTCACAGCCGTTTGCAATAGAAAAACACAATTAGAAGGCCAATTCTCCATTAGCAGGCTAATTATCCGATTATTCATAATCCATTTATTAATATAATTGACAATTCATATTAAGCACACAATATATTTCATTTCCATATTAAGGAAGCAGAATTTCATAACTGAAATACATCAGAGTACAACATGATATAGCTTCAGCACTCAGCTACCCCATTACACAACTGCACTAGCAGCAAGTTCCACATGCAACATGTAGAACCTTTCGAAATTAGCATCATAGACGGTATATAGACAGATGCATCTCATCTGGAAAACTACCGAAGTGGAAGGCGAATATTGAGCCTTCATTCATGTTGAAGGTCTTTGCAACTTCAGGCCAATGCCTGTGGATGACTGACCGTCCGTCCTTCATCCTCTTCAGGAACACTTCAATATTGAACCATGGGTGTTGTATGAAAACCTTCCTCGCCTCCTGACCATAGAGGTGGTTTGAGAGGTAATCATCAGTGAACTGCTTTGGAAAGGCCTGAAAACAAGGATGTGCATAAATATCTTCTCTATATTGGAAATGGGGCAAAGGAATAAAAAAAGGCAAGGTATAATAGTTAGTACCATCTTGTAGTGAACTGATGACTTCTTCATTGTGCAGACAAAGATCTTGTTGTTTTTTGTCGCTAATTTCTTTATCCTAACAATCTTTCTGAGTTTCTTAATTTGATTGATATTCATGGACAACCATTTCCACATATGCAAAAAAGGGTCGAACACTGGGTCAAAACCTCTGACAACAGGACCTACATGTGCAAGAGCAAATTGTTGAAAACCAAAATATTAGAATGGTTCCTGCAATTGCACAATAATGTGCTATTAGCCAGACAACGGACCATGCATGTGCTAACCTCGATTGTAAACCTCACTGCTTCCCATTGTTTCCCTGCAACACATATAAGGTAGTTAGTCATCAGGTTAAGTAAGGGTTCACATGCTATTAGTAAAATATGTTGATGAAAAATAAGCACATTGCAGATTCATCAGATTAATTGAAGCCACACGGAAAACCCATTTACCCAAACCAAGCATGATTAAGAAATAGGAAATATAGCACTTATATATGTTTCTCATGTATTAAGTGCAACCAAATTCGATTTATTCCTCACATGCACAACAATACAAAATTCTACCCATGACAATTGGACATCGCATTGCAGAATTGAACCAAGCAGTTAGCTAAACACCACAACAAATGAACCAAACATTAACTGAGCACCACATTGCACAATGTAACATACTCCTAATAGAAGATCAGAGAGTTAACCAAACAGTTAACTATAGCCAATTGTAGCAATTGTATTTGTTTCTCATGTATTTACTATAGCCAAATTCAATTCATTCCTCACATGGTATACAATAACAGAATGCACCCACAATTTTCTAAAGATAAATATGATTTATTTCTCACATGGAAGACAATACAAAATTACAGCCTGAAGAATTGAACATCACATTTGCAGAATTGAACCAAATAGTTAATTGAAGGCGACAACTAATTAACAAAACAGTTAATAAGTGAGCACCACACTGCATGACATATAGAACATATACTCTAGAGCAACAGATTGCATGGTGAAATTAGATAGCACAATTCACTAGAATTTGTGAAGGAAAGGCAGGAGCAGCACATGCAATGGGTAAACCGAGCATGCTTAACCGGCGTAGCTAGAAATTGGCAAGGTGCTCCTTAAAGATCTGGGGGTCGGCATGAATGGCAGCCATCGCGACCTCATCCGTGTATGCAGCCGCGATTTGCTTCTCCGCTGCCAAATGCTCCTTGAGGTCCTGGCTATACTGTGTGCACCATGGCTTAGGCCGGTGCTTTTTTGGTGGAGGGGTCGGTGATTTGGGTGGAAGGTGTTGCGCTCGCGCCGGTGGTCGGGGCATGTAGGATGTGGAAGGAGGAGGAGGAGGATGGGGGTCGGGTGTGGATTACCTGCCTGGATAGAGGAGGCCAAGCATCATGAAGGAGGATCGTCGGCGAGGAGGCGGTAACGCTGCAAGCAAGGAGTAAAGGTTTCAACTTGTAAAGGAAGGCGGAAAGAGGGGAAATGTGGCTTTTGGTAAGGGGGAGGGGCGGGGAGGTAGATATTTCTGCGGAAGCCGAAAATTTGGAATCACTTCAGCCAAAAAACTGGCACGCAAAGTGTCATTAGACACGGTCCCCTATTCAGAACTGTGTATGATATGTGGACATCACAAACAATTCAGATAGCTTAACCCGTGTGTGATGAGTTTGAATGTCAAAAGTTTTGGTTTGAATTCCCATGGTTACAGTGGTCATCCACGTCATTGCATAATTTGGGTACACAAAGGAGACTACAACACACCCACACTTCTTAATCGAGCAAGTTCAGCAATTAAATAGAGCTAGCTGACCTAAACATTACTCTAATAAATTAAAGATCGACGCTCTTAATTAAACAAAACAAAGAGTACTACTATGGCTGGTGCTCGTCGATCTCCGCCGCCGCCTCCATGTCTAGCTCGCGCCCGACGGTCTCCTGGGGAAGGGGCTCCATGGCATCCATCACACCATACTCGGCAAGCATCTCGTCATCCGCGTCCGCCATCTCTTTGGAAAAGGCCGCCACGAGCTGGGCGTGGGCAGATGCGATCTGGGCTTGGACGGGCTTCGTCGTCGCAAGGTATGCGGCGGAGGAACAAACGGTCGCTCGAACGCTCTCGGCAATTGCCAGCTCTTCGGCCGTGGGTTGCCGACCGTTGTCGGAGAAGCTTCATTCAATTTGTGCGGTGACCACCAGGAGCTGGGTGTGGGCGGCCTCGACATGGTCGTGTGCGGCCTCCATCAGGGCTAAGGCCGCCGTTGCGGAACGGATAGCTGCTGTGCCACTCTCGCCAGTTGCTATCCCCGAGGCAGATGTTGCTACCGCCACCTGAGAAGCTACGGTGGCCATTTGGGTTGCCTTTGCCGCCCGGTCGCAAATTGTGGCCGCACTCATGCACCTTGTTAGCATGCGCATGGCGGCTACGGCCGCGCTCTCGCCGAAGTGGGCCACCGAAGTTGCCCCCATGACGCGGGTTCACGTGCCCATCTTTCACCGGCGAGGATTGAACAGTGAAATGATATTTGGGAAGCGAGCTAGTGTGCTTGAGACGCCGGCTGTGGACTGTAGCCGACACACCTTCTCACGTAAGCCATAGGCGTACTATACACCGATGGTGTTCCAAGATATTTTGTACTACATCTGACACGGTTGCTGATAATAAACTGTGTGCGATCTACTTGATTTTTCATCTTGATTTGAATTACATAATGGGGTCAGAGTGGCAATGGACGTTGTTTGAATTGCTAGACCTTTTATCTGGAGTGAACATGCAACTATATGTGTGTCGTAAAAGAATTGGAATTATTCAGGGTTCGTTTGAACATTTCATACATTAAATTGGTTTTCTAGCCATTTCAGGTGAACAATTCAAATTTAAACTACATGCACATGCTCCAGTGCATATAAATTGGTTGAAAAATAAAATCTATGTCCTTGGGTGCATGCTTAGGTCCCATGCAAGAAACGAGAATGAATTTCAAACACCGGGGCACCGTTGATTGCCGGCAAAACATTGAGATGCCTGGTTTTTAAATTCTAGTAAATCCAAAACTCGTCTGAAATTCATGAAACTTGGCATGCTATCATGGAGCGGCATCAACATGCCATGGTACAAATTTTGTCCCATTTGGGGCAGGTTTGGGTATATGCTTCTCACAAACCGGAGCTTCTCACAACAAGCATGATGGTTTTCGATAGGGAACATCCCACCTTTGAGGACGAAACGATATCCATTGCCTCTTATTGCTTTCAATATTTTCCTCGTGTCAAGATAGAACATAAGGAGTGTTGTGTGAATTTTTGTGATTTTTCGGGGTTCGTTTGGACATTTTTATGCATTAACTGAGTTTTCAATGCATTTATGTGCATAATTCAAATTTGAACTACATGCACATGCTCCAGTGCATATAAATTGGTTGAAAAATCAAATATGTGTCCTTGGGTGCATGCTTAGGTCCTATGCAAGAAATGGGAATGAATTTCAAACACTAGGGCACCGTTGATTGCCGGCAAAACATTGAGATGCCTGGTTTTTAAATTCTAGTAAATCTGAAACTCGTCTGAAATTCATGAAACTTGGCATGCTATCATGGAGCGGCTCAACATGCCGTGGTACAAATTTTGTCCCATTTGGGGCAGGTTCTGGTATATGCTTCTCACAAACCGGAGCTTCTCACAACAAGCATGATGGTTTTCGGTAGGGAACATCCCACCTTTGGGGACGAAATGACATCCATTGCCTCTTATTGCTTTCAATTTTTTCTCGTGTCAACATAGAACATAAGGAGTGCCGTGTGAATTTTTGTGATTTTTCAGGGTTCGTTTGGACATTTTTATGCAATAACTAAGTTTTCAATGCATTTATGTGCATAATTCAAATTTGAACTACATGCACATGCTCCAGTGCATATAAATTGGTTCAAAAATCAAATATGTGTCCTTGGGTGCATGCTTAGGTCCCATGCAAGAAATGGGAATGAATTTCAAATACTAGGGCACCGTTGATTGCCGACAAAACATCGAGATGCCTGGTTTTTAAATTCTAGTAAATCCAAAACTCATCTGAAATTCATGAAACTTGGCATGCTATCATGGAGCGGCATCAACATGTCGTGGTACAAATTTTGTCCCATTTGGGGCGGGTTTGGGTATATGCTTCTCACAAACCGGAGCTTCTCACAACAAGCATGATGGTTTTGGTAGGGAACGTCCCACCTTTGGGGACAAAACGATATCCATTGCCTCTTATTGCTTTCAATTTTTTTCTCGTGTCAACATAGAACAACAAGAGTGTTGTGTGAATTTTTGTGATTTTTCAGGGTTCGTTTGGACATTTTTATGCATTAACTGAGTTTTCAATGCATTTATGTGCATAATTCAAATTTGAACTACATGCACATGCTCTAGTGCATATAAATTGGTTCAAAAATCAAATATTTGTCCTTGGGTGCATGATTAAGTCCCATGCAAGAAATGGGAATGAATTTCAAAAACCAGGGCACCGTTGATTGCCGGCAAAACATTGAGATGCCTGGTTTTTAAATTCTAGTAGATACAAAATTCTGTTAGCCATGCACGTGATGCCACATGTCTTGATTTTAATGGCTATAGGAGGTGTCATGCGGACAACTACTTGACCTTGACTGAACGGGAGGCGTGCGAGCGCCGTCCGGTGCGCAGGCCGACTGAGAGGCGTGCAACCCGTCCTTGAGTGCGCAGGCTCACTGGGAAGCGTGCGAGCTGTACGCTGCGAAGGCTCACTGGGAAGTGAGCCCTTTGACTTCCATGGCCGCCCACCTTGCTCGCATCCTCTCCATTAATGGCGCCCAAGCTGCAGTTTAATTCACTTTTTAAATATAAAACACTCATCGCAAACGTTTTAGTTAGAACACCCGTATGAAAACCGACAACTTCCCCGGGAAGCCAAGAGAAAATGTGCCGAGTAGGATTTCTGCAGCTCTTGATCGCAAATGTTTTACACAGAACACCCGTATGCAAAGTGAGAGCAGCACAGGATTTGTGCATCCCTTCAACGCAAACGGTTGTTTTGGATGACCCATGTGCAACCACGTACAAATAATTTGGTAAGCTTTGTCAATCTTTGTAACACTGTGATTTGTTGAAATATGAAGCTAAAAATCACTAGCAGTATCTAATTTTTGCAACTAAAATCCAGTAATTAAACATAGATTTCATTCATAGATTTAGCAGTTGTTCTTAATTTATACAAACTGTTCAACTCGACAGCCGAACCAACCAAACTTTTCCCCAATTGTTGCCAACCACATACTGAATAGCTAGTTCGACTATATATACTAGATAATTTTAAGTACATTGTACAGTTCCACCACATCTATAGTCAGATGAACTGAACAAAATAGCCCCTAAATACTACTACTTCCGGCTGCCTCTCCTCTGCCGAGCGCGCTCAGTAAGAGGCGGCGGAGGAGGATCCTACCGACGAGCTGGGCAACCGCAATGCGGTGCCTGCCGCTAATGCAGCTTTAGCGATGCTCACCTCGAACGCCCTTTGCCGCTCCAGACGACCCCTCTCGAAGCGGTGGTTCTCCTCGTAGATCTCCTGATTCCTCGCCTCTGAGGTGGCGTGTGCCACGGCCATTACGGCGGTAAGGCTCTTTGCGTGCTTGACGAGGCGCTCCTCCTCCTCCCGTAGGAACTCGGTGTAGCACGCAAGGTCGCTGTCGCACGTGCAGGCATCCACCTCCGCCTCCCACCTTTGGGCGGCGGTGGCGGAGCGGGTGATGACCCCAGCGGTCGACGGTGGGCTGGCGGCCACGGTGGCCGACGACGGGGTGGCGGCCACGACCACCACCATCCGCCTTCGGGCCGCGGTGGCGGAGCGGGTGATGGCCACAGTGGCCGTTAATGGGGTGGCGGCCACGACGGCCATCTCCCGCCTTCGGGCCGTGGCGGCGGAGCGGGCGATGGCCCTGGCTTTCGACGGCGGTGTGGCGACAACAGCGGTCGGCAATAGCTGCCGACGGGCACCGGCGGCGGAGCGTGTGGTGGGTGTTCCGCGCACACCCAACAAGGACGCCACGCGCACTACACTACGTCGAGGACTGCGACGCCCCGCGGTGTAGCCTCCCAGCTGGAGCTGTCCTCTAGTTACGGCGGGGTGGCTGAGCGACAACGACGGACCGGTGCCATTGGCGATTGTGGGAGAAGTAGACGAGATAAGCTATAGGGATGGAGGGGAAAATGTGACGCGAGACTCGCCGGCCGTGAGGATATTTATAGTAGGCTGGTAAGCATTGGGATTTTGGGGATTTCACCGAGTCGGGCGGGAAGCTTGCGCGGGAACCTATGAGGTTGCGCGGGAACGGGCTCACTGACGATTCATTGGCGCCACCGTTTGGCAAAAAGAACGCCCCCGCGCGCCGCACAAGCTTGCGCTGTAAGCCATCTGCGGTAGTGGGGTGACAAGATGTGTGAGAGGAGGATGAAAGGCCACATACACATACGATTAATAAAAAAAGTTTGCAATTTAATTACCTACTATACCACCATCCTGGTTTATAAGTATGATTTAACTAATATAATATGAATGCATGTCGCCAAAGATTATATAGTTGGATTTGTATTTGAACATAGTTTCCAATTATATATAATTTTTAAAACATGTATTAACATTTTGTTGGTTAAATTTGAGGGCAAAGTACGACACGGAATATAAAGGAGACTATAGACTAGACGGAGGTGGTACCACACAGCCGCTCTCTACACAACAACGCAACTGTCGGCCGACTTGTAGGCAACCATTTCCTGCGTGTTCAACTGCTCTATGCATGTGGTTGCTTGCGGTTCAGGCGGCCGCGACGCGCTCTGCTCGCGTTCCGCCATGCGCGCTCTACTCTCGCGTCCCTTCGGGTGCTCGGCGCACAATCACGCACGTTCGTGTGCAAGAGGTTGCACCAGGCGCGGTGCGATGATGCAGTTACCTGCTGCAAAAACTGCCTTACACTACAAAAAATACACTTCCGTGATGATACGTGTTTGTCACAGTAGGTCGTGTTTTTTGTCATGCATGTACATCCATGAAAAATTTATGACAGAATCAAGATAGTCATACCTGTGCTATCGTAGAAGTGTTCCATGACATTACCAAAATTATCATCACGAAAGTATGCACTTCCATGACGATAAATCACGCGTCACAGAAGTTCTTTCGTCAAGGGTGACCAACACGTGGCATCCACCGTAACGGAACGCCATTAAGCTATCGGGTCGGGTTTTGGATCCGATAACCCGTTAACAGCCCCGACTAATGGGGATTTTCCACGTGTAAAATCATCATTGGCTGGAGGAAACACGTGTCGGCTCATCGTTGGGACATATGTCATCCACTCATTGGACAGAAGGCGCCTATGATACGTCGACACGTGGCACGGCCCAACAGAGGCCCATTCCTGTGAAAAGGCCGGCCCATTTGACTTGGTCAAAAGGTGGCGGGCTGGCCCATGGAAAGCCTGTTAACGGCCTGTTCGCATATAGCCCATTTACAGCCCGCTAACCCAAGGCCCGTTACGCCCTATCCGAATTAGGCCCAGTAGCGGCATCTGGGCCATCCAATATGATTCCAGCCCGTTTTCACTTCTGGCCCATGTATGGCCCATGACGTCTTTCGGCCCATATGAGGCCCTATGTAACTCTTGGCCTATTAACGGCCCGTGGTGAGACTGGCCCGTAATGAACAATGTATCACTTTACACCCATTAACGGCCCTTGGTGAAACTGGCCCGTAATGAATAGTGTATCACTTTATACCCATTAACGGCCGTTATTCCATTGGGCCGTTTCCAGCCCATGTTATCTTTCGGCCTTCTCAGAGCCCATTTATTCTTGGGCTCATTTCCAGCATTCGTTACTTACGACCCGTTACTGTCATTTTCTGCCTGTGGGCCAAATTCAGCCCGTGGTTACAGTCGGCCCGTTTGTGGTCCGTTAATACGCTGGGCCATTTTCATAGCGTCATCAAATACGACCTATTAACGATGGCCCGTTTATGGCCATAATGCGGCCTGTTATTGGCCCATGTTTGGCCAATCGATCATACGTCCCGTATAAGGCCCATTGATGATACAACCCGCAGAAGGCCCATTGTTTCTACGGCCCGTAGAAAGCCCATGGTTTCTACAGCCCGTAGAAGGCCTACTGTTTCTACGACCCGTAGAAGGCCCACTATTTCTACGGCCCGTAGGAGGCCCAGTGTCACTACAGTAAATATTAGCCCATGGTTATTGTGGCCTAGTTTTAAAAAATAGGTTATTGCAGCCACTAGCAAACCACGGAAAAAGAACTGCATTGACTACAAGCAAACAAATAAACAAGACAACAAGGAAATAAATAAGCAAGCAACTTATGCTAGGCTATCACGGCTATTACACATATTACATCCACTGGGCATCAAAGTTCGCCACCAGTGCAAATATAGGGAACAAAGCAGCATATAAACACCGCAGCAAAACAAGTCCACAACTGAAACCACTTCAGAAGAGTTCAAGAAACAATATCCTGGGTACCCATAATGCTGGCAAGATGCTTAGCAAGCTTATTAACTTTCTCTTGCTTGGAGCTTAAATCCTCCAGCGCTTGCTGTTGCACAAGAAAGGACTGGTGTTTATTAGCCATAGTAACTTGCTGTTCGAGTTACTGGCCAGTACCGCTGGCACAAGCGCTTGTAGCTGGCCAGTACCGCTGTCCTGTTCAAGAACCCCCTCCAATTCAAATGGCTGATAAACAAGAAAAGAAATTGAATGTACAGACATTGTATGATAGACAGATGTGGTAATTCACATATATGTTGTCTAACCAAACATGACAGCATGACACAGTTTCACATATATGATGCCCAACTAAATAGGATAGCATGACATAGTTTCAGATATATGATGGATAACTTAACAGGATATAATGGCATAATTCAACATATGATGAGTACCTAAACAGGATGACATGACACAACTATATGATGTCTTTCTAAAATAGGTGGGATGAAATAATTCACATACATGTTGTCTAAGTATACATGATGGCATGATATAGTTGACATAATTGATTCATATACTAAGAAGCTGGCACTCGCATGTATGATCTCTAAACTAAGCAGATAGAATTCAATATTGTGCATATGATGTGTAAACTAAGCAATGCAAGACACCATATGCATCATATGAGAAATATAAACATTGCAACTTAGAGCATACACCTCAGGTGGGATATAGGACTGGTCATCTGTCTCTGAATCCTCCTCTGAGGAGCTCCCTGTAACCATCGAGATATATGCTTCAACAGGTACCATTGCCTGCTCTGAAGACCTTGTTTTCACTCCAGATTTTTCCATAATCGGCTCAAATGGCTGATACACATGAAGAGTAGTTCAATATACATAGATTGATGACAAATGGAATACGTAATGAAAAAAAGATGGCATGAGATAATTCACACATATGATGCCTGGCTCCATGGCGGTGCATAATTCACATATATGATAACTGGCTGAAAAACATGGCATTGCATAATTCACATATCTGATATAGAAAGCAAACAGGAGGCATTCACACAAAGCATGTCTAATCTAAGCAGATGGCATGGCAATGCAAGACACCATATGCATGATATGAGCAATATAACCCAGCCAAGTTAGAGCATGCACCTCGGGGGGGGGGGGATACGACTAGTCATCTCTCTCCGAATCCTCCTTTGAGGAGCTATCTGTAACCAGCAAGAAATCTGCATCGACAGGTAGCACTGACTTCTTAGAAGACCTTGTTTTCATTCCAGATTTTCCCATGACCGACTCAAATGGCTGATGCACAGGAAGAGTAGATGAATGTATAAACATTGTTGACAAATGGAATACATTATGGAAAAGATATGGCACGATACAATTCACATATACGATGACTGGCTAAACAGGATGACATTGCATGATTCACGTATATGATGCCTGGCTAAAGAAGATGGCATTGCATAATTCCCATATACTCCCTCCGTTCCTAAATATTTTTCTTTTTAGAGATTTCAAATGGACTACCACATACGGATGTATATAGACACATTTTAGAGTGTAGATTCACTCATTTTGTTCCATATGTAGTCACTTGTTGAAATCTCTAAAAAGATAAATATTTAGGAATGGTGGGAGTATGATATAGAAACCAAACAGGTGGCATTCACACAAA
Organism: Triticum aestivum; assembly: GCF_018294505.1. Taxonomy (NCBI): domain Eukaryota; kingdom Viridiplantae; phylum Streptophyta; class Magnoliopsida; order Poales; family Poaceae; genus Triticum; species Triticum aestivum. The sequence goes on along the minus strand of NC_057800.1, from coordinate 557,043,244 downwards.
GCAAATCTAAACTAAGCTGATGACATATAAGATGTATAATGTAAGCAATGCAAGGCACCATATGCATGATATGACCAACATCAGCATGCCAGGTTAGAGCAAACACCTCAGGTGGTAAACAGGCGTGGTTGGCTCCTTCTGAATCTCCATCTAAACAGTTATCTTCCTTTGGAATACTATCTAGAAATGCAGGAGGGGGGGCACTTCGCCCACCATGGAGCGGCGTCTGCATGACATTATATTCGCACGCAGCAGTCTTCTCTTTTTCTCTACATGTTCAGTACGATTGTGTACAATATCTGACATGCATAATAAAAAATAGTTAGATTTTGTAAGGCCTAAGGGGTGCATGCAAAAATCATGACTGATGGTAGCAAATGAGTGGATGGATCCAAAACTAATGATAGCAGGTAGATTATAGCTTCAGTTTAAAAAGATAGACAATGGATCATCTATTGTTTGTTGCCCACCCAACATGAACCACATAGAAGACCCAGATGAACCAGATAGTAGACAGATACTATTCGTTGCTGGCTCGATATGAGACCCATGGGCAATTCAAAACTCAAGATTGAACGATAAAGTAGCAGGTAATAATAACTGATGTATAACGTAAGCAAACACGAAAGACTGCGACCTCTCTTCTAGAACTGTGTAGTCCTCAGGTTCATCTGCTCAAGTCGATGATGGTAATGCAGTTGGCGTGGCTGCCGACAACGGGGAAGATGATCTGAGGCGGCGAAAGGAAGTCTGCAGGGGGGATCTCTGCTGCAGTGAACGCTTCTGTTGATGGTGCACCTCAGGTGGGGTGGATGACGGCACGACAGGAGCAGGACATAACACACAGAGTTTTCTTTGACGCCTATATGAAAATGAAGTAAATCTGTAATGGCTCCTTAGAATTGGAGGATTCTATAAACGTAGGGACAGGAAAAACACAGGAATAGGATAGGAATACACGTGCAGAACAGAGCATTTGGAAACATAGGATTTTGGTCAACCTGGGTGTTTGGCTCACATGAATTGGAAGAACAGAGGAATGGAGAAACAAAGTGATGCGACGAGTGTACAACCTCTTTGGCATAGCCTTGTGGACCTCAGCATCATTGGGTTGGACATGGAGGATGGTGATGATGCTGGTGTGACTGTCAGAGGCGGGGAAGAAGATCCGAGGCCTCTGTAAACTGTGCCGAGGGTACTGCTCCGCTGTGATGGACGGTTCCGTCGTTGGAGCAGCTCCGCTAAGGTGTACGACGACGAGGCTGAAGCATGACAAGACATACAACGTTAATCTGAAGTGGGACCCTAATATCATCTGCAATAGATGATGTAAAATACATCACCAAAAAGTGCTAGATGTAAAACGCATCAGTCGCACCACGACTGCTCCGACAGATGCTGTAAGTACTGTTCACTCTAAACTTAACTGAAGAAAATGAACTTCATAGTCGAAACTGAATTTTACTGTCGAAACTGATTGAACTAGTAACAGAGCATTGCAATAGATGTTTAGGGCGTTCGAGCACTAGTAGCAGAGAAGCAGTGATCTAAATCAGCAGACGCTCGAGCAGGGAACGCACTAGCAGAGAGCAAGTCGTGCATTAGCACTGTGAGCGAGTGCTAAAGAAGCAACTCCTCTAGCTGCCGGAGGTCGTGCAATAGCAGCAGCGCAAGCAAGAGCAAGAGCAAAGTAGTAGCACGAACGAAAGCAGGAGCAGTGCAGCAGCGCGACCGACAACAAGAACAGAGCCGCAGCGTGAGCGAGAGCCAGAGCAGCTGCAGCTAGTGCTGTTGTGGAAGTCGCCGCCGAGGAAGCAACGACATGGGGGGGAGACACCATGGATGATGTGGCCGGCGACAGCGCCGTCGATGGAGACACACCATGTCTGCTCGGTATCGAGCACCGGCAGCCCCGTGAGATCGAATAAAAGATAAAATGCAGCGGTGAGTGCAGAACCTCCTTGGTGGTGCCGAGTTGGCCTCGGCTTCGTCGAAGGAATTGGTGAGGGTGTTGTGGTTCCGGTGGGGCAGGTCAAGACGGCGCTGTGGGGATTGAGGTGGCGCGATAGACGAGACGAACATCGGGGCAGCTCCTTGGAGGTGGAGGACGGGGCGGCTGATCTGACGGGACGACGAGATCGACAACGGATCCTCATCCGGTGCGGTGGATGAGGGACATCGAGCTGTTGCGGTGGACGATGTAGTCAGGGAAGAGTCTCCGACTGGGTGGCGGTCGGGAGGCCGACGGAGCAGCGTGGGGTTTCGCGGGTTTTGGCAGCCTCGATGTACGAATGGGGGGGGGGGGGCGAAGGGGGAGGGGTGAGCCAAGCTTAGGGACGCGCTTGTCCGAAATGTAGGGTAAGTTACCAGCGTACCCCCACCGGTTTTGACACCGCGACGTGGAACTTCATTTCCGGTTGAGGGGTAGAAGGGGGATTTCGCGTGTCTGGGCTGCGGGAGCGATTTTGGATGAGGAGGGTGTTCTCGCGCTTGTCCAAATTTCAGGATAACAAGGCGCGACGCGGGTTGAAGAAGCAGGACTTTCAAAGCAGGTGAGACAAAAGATACTTGAGCTTGAAAATTTCGGGATAACAAGGTGCAGATTCCTTGTTCGGCAGAACAAACTTAACGTGTAAAAAAACAATTCATACAAGACACAAGAGAGTCATGTCCCCTTTCACTATAGGACGCGACTAACCACCAGTCGACTGGTGGTTAGCGACAAATCCGCACGATCGTACACCTGCGTCCCTCCCCGCGCGTGACCCACTTCGGCAGCGCCACCCACGACCCAGCCTTCTCTCGCGAGGCCCACTACGCGCAACGCATTGAGGCCCAAGACAGTTAACACAGCCCCTTTGGCCCACCTCCCCCCTCCTGCACGTGACTTACCACCCCAAAACCTAGTTTCTTACCTCCATCGCAAGAAACATCCACCTGCCCTGATCACTTCTCTCCTCTCTTCCCGACGCGCCTCCATCGCCGGCGACCTCCGTCCCAGACCTGATCCACCAAAAAAAAGTAAACCACGAAAAACACCACCAAAACACAAGGATTTGAGGGAGGGCCCCGGTTTACCACAACAACATCACAGGGGTTACATCAGTTCGTCTCAATTTCGTCATAATCAGGCAAAAAAGAAAGGAGGTAAGTGATTCAACCTCTATACACATGCTGCATTTGCATTTCATACCAATAAAATCAAGGGGAAAAACATGGGGAAAAGAACAACAAGAACTAAATAAGAAAGGTAAAAGCATGCAAAAAAGGTAGTACTTTTACTACATGTGTGTAATTCCTCGGTTGTAATTGAGTTACCACTCAAATTCAGTCAGGTTACCAACAAAAAGGTTGACTAAATTTTCCTCTTTTACAGCCAAAAAGTTGCTAAAATTGGTCCATGTTCCTACCTAAAGATTACATCATTGAGTTACCTCATCATTAAGTTACCAACATAAACACATATAGGTTATCATCATCAATCTATCAAGCTATCTTTTTTGTAGCATGTTAGAAAATACATGTATGAATTTTCTCATTAAAACTGACATACCATCTCGATTGAATATAGATTACCAGAGTGTGTGCATTGAGTAATCAGCATCCTTTAAGACTTATTCAACATAAAAAAAGATCCTTTTCTTCCTTTTTATATTGAACAAACCCATGTCACAACAAGTTATCATGCTAATTCATTACAATTTACCAAGAAAACTCAGAACCAAAGGTGCTAAAAACACTACAAGAATACCATGTGTTGATTTACATTGTTGCCACCAGACTTTTTTGATAAGAAATGATGTTCATGAAATGAGGTTGATAGAAGCTATCGCTGTCATACTCCCATATGCTGGTTACTGCCAAAATGATACCTGTTATAAAAAAGAAGTAATCAGTGCAGTAAAAGGAAAAAATATAGTTGTTGTGAAAAAATAATCAAAATTGCTTGTAATTGTGGAAAATTAATGGATGCAATCATATGTGCTAGCAGGTGCTGCAACACAAGAAAATGGCGCATGACAACAGGGGTAATGTGGATATCATGATGAGTGGTGTGGGGACAAACCAACAGTGTGAATATGCACACACGACAAGCTTTGGTTCTGCCAAAACAGATGAAGGTAAAACATTTACCATGCTACCACATTTTTGTACACAAACTTGTTACCATCGTACTTGAATTGCAAGTACCACCCTATGTTATTTACAACTATCACATTCACCATGAAACAGTTCACAAATCACGTAGCTTGATGCACACAGGTTACCATGAATTTAGGTACAATTACCACACTTACTGCATACGAATTATCATGCAATCTGTATTGCAATTGGAATTACATGCTTTCACTTTATAGCTACAAAAAACATCTTAATGCATGCAAACTTTACCAAGCAACTGGAGTACAAGTTACCACTAGTTTTGGCATGCAGAAAATATAACACAAAATAACAACTTTCAAAAACATTACAGGTGCTACATCTAGAAGCAACCCGATGGTTCGAGAGACAAGCAAAGAACCGACTACTAGCAGCATAGGGGGGAGAGAAAGCTTCTTTGATCATTCAGTCAGCGAGCCAGCGAGTCCAGAAACAGGAGGAGAGAATGCTGAACAGGGAGACAAAAATACCGAGGCATACTCCACACCGAAACCTCCTGATGAAACGATGAAGTTTGATACTTTTGAGGAAGCTTATGAACACTACATGCAATATGCACTGAGACATGGGTTTGGAATGAGACTGGAATACAGAAAAACAATTAAAGACAATACTGTAAGCAGAGTCCTCTTGGTTTGTGGGAAATACGGCAAGCCAAAAACAAACAAGGAGGAGACAAAGGATGTGCAGGACCCAAAAGGCATCGTGAAGAAGAGGAAAAGAGGGAAGGTTGTGAGGTTGGGATGTCCGGCCCACCTTTACATCACCCACACAGATGCGTGGTGGAGAGTCAAACGCTTCAATGACGACCACAACCACCCTCTAATAAGAAAGCCGTCCTTGACAAAGTTCCTATCAACACATAGGAACATTCCAAAAGATGAGCAGGACTTCTTGAAGATATTGCACAGATGCAACATAGAGACAGCAAGACAGATGCAACTAATGCAATGGTTCTACGGGAATCCTAAAGATGTACCATACACAACAAAGGACATCGCAAACCAGCGAGCTAAATTCCGGATGGAGTACCGCCATGCTGATGTGGGGAGCACAATCTCGTACTTCCAAGATATGAAGGCACAAGATCCAGATTTCTATTGGAGAATAAAGCTTGATGATGAGGACAGAGTGGAAAATTTATTCTGGATAGATGGTGCGTCGTGCAGGGCATATGCTAGATACAATGATGTCATCTCATTTGACACAACATACATGACAAACATGTACAAAATGCCCTGTGTGCCCTTCATTGGCATTAATAACCATGGACAGTCAATCCAATTTGGTTGTGGGTTTGTTCGAAACGAACTATCTGGTAACTTTGTGTGGCTGTTTAATGCATTCTTGCATGCAATGTGTGGAATTGCGCCCAAGAAGATAATAGCAGATCAAGATTTTGCAATGAGGAGTGCTATTGATGAGGTGTTCATCGGGATAGTACACAGGAATTGCCGCTGGCATATAATGAAAAAAGCACAAGAGAAGCTTGGGAAGCTGATGGCTGACAATGAGCCACTAAACAATGCATTAAAGGATTGTGTTGATAACAGCCTGGCTGGTATTTTACTTCCCACCCCTCACTAACTTAAAAACAAAGAAAAATGGGCACATAGAAAATGGGTTTAGATGCATGATAACAACAATTACCATCTAACAAGGTGACAAGTTACCAGAGGATTATAACAAAATTACCTATATTAATTGCTTTCTGTACTACCCCTATCATGTTCATGTTTGATGTACAAATTTCAGTTGTTCACCCAACTAGTTACAACAAAACTTTTCAATCACCAGCTAGTGCTGATTGATATGAGTATCTTTTTGTTGCTAGTTAAAAATGTTGCTTGTACTACACACAGAGAGTGGTATTCGCTTTGGAAAAAAAACTTATCCTGTGTGCAAAGTACTTACCATGATGCTTCAACTAAAGTAACCAGGTGTGTGTGACAGAATTATCAACATCACTGGTGTTCCTAGTAACCAAATATGTTTGAACAAATGTTACCATCCTTCAATACTTGATGTTACCATGTTTATATTATGAATGCAGTTGAGGAGTTTGAGCACAAGTGGTGGGTGATGATGGAAGTGTATGGCCAGACTGACAACGAGCATTTCCAATGGCTGTGGGAGAACAGGAAGTGTTGGGTCCCAGTATACTATATGCATGATTTTTTCCCGTTCTTGCAGACCACGGCAAGAAGCGAGGGTTTTAACTCTGTGCTCAAGAAGTATGTCAACCCAAACAACTCACTGGTCGAATTCGCACAATAGTACACTGCGATACAGGATAAGGTGATGGCTAGCGTGTCAAAAGAGCAGTTGGAAACAGTGTACAAAGAAACCAAAATGTACTTGATGAACCCGCTGGAGATGCAAGTACGGGGGCTGTACACACATAACTTGTTTTGCAAGTTCCAGGTGGAGATGAAGGTGAAATCAGCATACAGATGCGACACATTGGATGATGGTACTTTCAAGGTCAGCTCAGTGCATGGGATAATACCAAAATATGGAGACAGGGACTACCATGTGCAAGCAAACATGGATGAAGAGACATACTCGTGTAGTTGCTGCAAGTTTGATCGTGACGGGCTACTGTGCGCGCACGTACTACAAGTTATGGACCAAATTGGGGTATACGAGATACCTGAAAAGTACATCCTAAAGAGGTGGACCTGGGATCCAGGGGAGGATCTTATTCAACCTGATTTCGAATAGCCGACAATTAAGAAGTCGATGCCAGAGGAGGGGAAAAGCGTCATGCGATACACATCAATTCTTAAAGAATTTAAGCCATCGGCCAAAGATGCTTGCCTAACAGATGACGGGACCAGATTGGCAAGAAAACACCTGTATAATTTCAAGGAGGAGCTTGAAACCCTGAAGAACAATCAACTTAAAAAGCAAGAAAGGAAAAAGAAGAAGCAAAAGGATCATTTCAAGGACAGCCGGATCCCTGCTCGATACCTGTGGGGCGGATGAATGAAGATAACCCCGTCACACAGCACCAAAACGCCCATGATGCAAGACACCCGGAGAACCCAGCCACACAGCAAACAAGTGCCACTAATGTACAGCGACAGGAGAACCCCGCCACACAACAAGAAAGTGCTACTAATGTGCAGCGACAGGGTAACCCTGCCACACACAAAGAAAGTGTGCGGGTGACAATACATGCTAGCAAAAACAATCATGCTTTTGTCATCCAGCCCCCACATCCTGATGCAGCTCTGTCCTCAAACACAAAGTTGATACTAGACCCTCCCAAGACTACAACGAAGGGGCGGCCAAAGTCAAAAAGAAAGCAGTCAGGTTTTGAAATTGCAAAACCCAAGCCAAAAAGGAAATGTGGTGTGTGCGGGAGTCTGGAACATGACAAACGCAAATGCAAATCTCCCCTAGCAAGATAAATGAAGAAGGTGCTATTAAAGTGGAAGATGGTGGCTACATTTTTTTCATGGACCATAATGTGCAAGCTACAAGCCCCATAACATTCCAGTTATCAGCATTGTATCATGGATTTATCATGACTTTGTAATGCAAAAAGTGTATATCTATAATTTAAGCAAGCTATCAGTACCCTATTATGCCAGTTACCAGCAAATGTTTGATGGGATTGACATGGATTTGTAAATCCAAAATTTTTATATCTTAACCAAGCTATCAGTACACTATTATGCCAGTTACCAGCAATGTATGATGGAATTGACATGGATTTGTAAATCCAATATTTTTATATCTACATTTTTTGAAGGCTACCAGCACTGCATTGTATTACTTATGAACAAAAAATTAGGCCTGCTTGCACTTCTAAAAATTGCTTATGAACAAATTATAATCATAGTAGTGAATTTATCATATAGTCATTTACTTTGGACTGTGTATACTATAGTAAAACAGCATGTCAACACTTTTCTCCATGGCATTGTCATGACAGATTCATATAAAAAAAGTTATCATCATAGTTTAGTAGAAGTTATCACACTGCCGTAAGAAAATATCACCTCATCACCCGCTGCCGAACAGATGATAACGCCACTGTTTGCATTTGTTTTGATAATGATCTAACCACCTAGTGTCATAATTTTCCGGAGAGCTGGAATTTGTTCATGAGTTAAGGCTGGAACATTTTTGCCATCCCACACCTCAAGGTACGTGCAGGCGAAAAATCCGCAATCAATGCTGAAACATTTGTGATGAAAAAACCAACACAAAATCAGTTTAATTGGAGTTTTTGACCGGGTCAATAAACATGGATGAGAAACATATAGTGGGATGTTAAAAAGAGAGTGAATAATCCACAACTAACCCATTATCCTGTTTCAACACATCAATGTACACCAGTTCATAGTCCTGAATCTGCTTATGCGAGTCCTTGTAATTTATCAACCAAGCCTTCTTTATAGCGTTCATGTATCTTGTCACATGCTCGAGAAGAGAAGGACTATCTTGTTCACGCAATGAATCTAGAACTTCAAACCGCTTCGCCCTAAGATTTAGTGACAACACATACCAATGCCCATCATCTGGACCGAGGCCCAACTTTTGCAAAGCAGGGAATAGCAGCTGCAAAAAATTAAAAGGTAGTAAGCATAGAAGGAGTTGTAAAAGAAACCAAATTACCAAGATAACAAATGGTCATGAAATTCACATGGGAGGCAACTAGAAAAAGAATTATCAGGGCAGAAAGGTCAAAGTTGCCAGTGGCATGAAAGAGGTTATAATGACATGAAGAACAAACAATATCCGCAGATAATAGGAAGTTACATGATATTAACAGGAAGTTACCAAGACACTAACTGTAAAGTTACCAGATCCAGCAAACATAACATACCTGATCCTGGTGACTAAGAATGTAAGACTTGTCCCATCGAAAATACTTCAATACACACTTGGATTTGAAGTCTCCTATCAACAGATACACAGATAGCAGCCAAGGGAAGATGAGCCTGTTTGGCGGTTCCTTATACTGGAGAATGCGAACATGTAACTCGACAATGCTGGTTGATAGTTGCCCAACTCCCTTCACACAATTGGCAAGCTCACCGAGGGTGACCCACCTACCATCAATGTCGATGACCCTAACACTACAAAATACAAGAAAAAGATTTTAAAAATACATTTCAAAAAATGGCACACAAATAATGATTTATGTTAAAAAATATGAGAAAAAGGATGGAAACATACTCTTTAATCTTAGAGTTAGAATCAGTAGTATGCTTGATAACTTCATTGTAAACATACTTTTCCTCCTCGCTCGGTGTGAGGGTGGCAAAAGGCGGGAGCAGGTATTTGGCGGGTGGGTGACCCTAACTTTCCGAATAAAGGATTTAGGGGTTGAACTGCGTACTAAATGCTCTGTGCGAGGTGGTAACTCTGATGTAACAAATGTTGGACTTGGAGGGTTGTCTGGTAAAAACAGAAAAAACATAACTAAGATGTATAGTGTAACAAGCACATGACTAAAACAAAAAGTCAAAAAAAAACAATGAAAAACATGAGTTATCAGCAGATGGGAGAAAGAATTATCAAGTGATGGGTCAAAACTTATCAACTGCCACATGTTTTGATTATCAAGTGGTGGTCCATAGTTGAAAAACAAAGAAAGGGGTTTGTGCAAGGGTTGCAATGTTCATGGAGCAGAAAAAAATCACCTATTTGAACATTAGATTTCCCTTTTAATGCTGGATTGTCATGCTCAAATTCTTCCCACCACATGAGAACCTCATCATCGTCAATCTCAACATCATACACTTGCACACGACCAGCTTCCGGTGTTACTTAAATAAAAAAAAGAGCGATGAGGACATGAACAGTAGTGATAAACAAGATAAATTGTTGCAAAAAAACTAGTATTAAAAATTGAGACAAGATACAAAAAGTTATCAGGAACACAATATAGAAGAGACCAGGTAATGTGAATGTGGATTACTAGCACACATGTATGGGCCTTTTAAGGAACATAATAGATATCACTGGTGCATAACGAGGAACAGCTGTGATGTCAACAAATCATCATAACATGTAAAAAGAAGACCAAAAAGAATTGTATAGCCCAGAATTGGTAAATAATGCATATGTGGCTGGAGTTATGGTGTCAATGGTTCGTAAATTGTCAGGATTTGAACATTTGAGTTACCAAGATAGTGTCATATAGACTTATCAGGGTAATTAAAAAATGAGGGAATAATAAAAAAGTTCAGATGAATAAGAGTACACACCTGCTACTACCAGTGCAGTATTGTTTTGTAAGCATGACAAATAAATTAAGGAAAATAAATAGGCAATGATAGGAGATGTATGTATCATGCACTTACTAAAAGTCAGTAACGGATAACATCGGCTTTCAAAACTGACAAAGTTACCAGGGGGAAAGAGGATGGAGTTATCGTCTATGCTAGCATCGTACAAAATATTGTAGCGGACACAACAAAAATATATATTCCGGGTACTGAAAGCACAGATGTTCATTTACATCACACAAAGCATAGAAGTAGTATTACATTCATCCATACACACGGAATGATAGCAAGTTCCAAACACATAAATAAAAAGAGCACACTAAGGCACAAACAATACGATGTACACTGACATATCTCAATCCATCACTCTCGCTGCATAAAAGCGAAGACACAAGGTCTTCACTTACCAGAGTTGGGTGGCGGAGCCCAAGCAACCGGTTGCGCCTTGGTAACTTTCACCACTGCCTTGCCCTTCGAGCCAGCATCAACAGGAGATGCGAGCCCTAGAACGGCGACAGGGCCAGTAGCTGGTGCTGCAGGTGGTACTTGAGCCGATAGCGCCGCCGGAGGTGCTTCTGATGCTGCAGATGGTACTTGAGCCGATGGCGCCGCCGCAGGTGCTTCTGGTGCTGCAGGTGGTACTTGAGCAGATGGTGTCGTCGTAGGTGCTTCTGGTGCTGCAGATGGTACTTGAACAGATGGCACCGCCGCCGATGCTTGTGGTGCTGCAGGTGGTACTTGAGCCAATGCTGGTGCAGCTTGAGCCCTTGGAGTTGCTTCAGTAGATGGTGGCACTTGTGGACTCGCACCAAAGATGGCATCAAGCCCAATAGAGCAGCTGGGTGGCGTAAAATTACCATCGTATTCTCCAGCTCCAGGGGTGCTCGACTCCAACGTAGGGTCAGCTACTGCTTCAAACACCTCAAGTAACACATAAATAAGGAAAAAATGCATCAGGAAAACATGTAGAGGACATTGTATTTGTTAGTGCCAGAAACATTAACTTGAGTTATCATGGATTAAACAGACAAGTTATCAACATAAGAAAGTTAAGTTACCAACCTGTGCCAACATGATTATGGGCATCATTCTCTTGACCTCCAGCTGTAGCCGTATCAATAGGCATATTGACTCGGGTACCTCCCACAACTTTCTCAGCGACACGAACGGCTACAGCGGAAAAAGATTCAACACATCATCAACATAAAACATCATAACATACAAGAAACAAAAACAAAGGTGATGGCGAACAAAAATACCTTCACTTCCATCATGCACTATATTTGGGACAACTTCATTTTCACATTCAACAGCCACAGCCACGCTGGCGATATCTTCAACAACAGCAGTAACAGTTGCCACTGCAGCAAGCTGAAAAACAACATCATCAGAAACACCAGCCGATGTTGCCACAACAACATCAGATGCGCCCTTGCTAGATGCTGCTGCTTTTTCGAACGGAGATGTCGCCGTGGGAGATTCATCAAGATGGATAACTTCTGTTGTCTCCGATGACCTTGTCTGCGACAATGTTGCCCTTAGTCGTGGAGAGGATCTGGTTTGGCCGAATTTCACCTTTTTCACAGTAGTTTTATCTTTTGAACGACTGAAAAAATGGGTACACAAGGGTAGTAGTGAGATTACACATGTTGTTAAACCTAATTTACCACATGTTTCAAACAAAAAAAAGATGCCACATACTTCAGGTATAAGTAGCATCCAGGGAAAAAATTACAGAGTTATCAAGGACTAGAAATATAAAGTTACCAAAATGATATGAACAAAAAAACCAGCAATTAGTTTTGAATAACTGCAAATTAGAAAGGTATGTGAACACCTTTTTCCTGATACACTTGGTGAACCCTTAGCAGCAGCAACTTGTTTCATAGGTGTACTGAATGAAAAAAATAACCAAATGTTACAAGCACATACAACTATCAAGATTGGTAACTCTAAATTATCAGGGGGGCAAAGTTGAGTTATCAATGTTCATCAAAATAAGTTATCAGACAACAAGAACAAAATAACCATCTTGCTGGTATGTGTAAAACAAAACTATAGTTTCAATGCACATGAAAACAGTATAGAAAAACAGAAAAAGAACTATTGAACATAAACGAAAGTAAGAATGTGAATACCTTTTCACTGGTGCAATCCCTGAATCCTTAGCAGCAATAGATTATTTGCCGGGTGCCCTGCAAAGGAAAAATGAGCAAGTTGATTATCAACATGAAATTACCCAAACTACCTTACTCAAACAACTGTATTTACCATGTTGTTTCAGGCACATAATTGATAAAAAACCATGGAAATAATCATTCACCTGCGTGGGGCCTCCTTCCGCACAGTGGATAGTGGGACAGAGACACCGGTTCCTTTTTCATCCACAAGTATACCAAGCTCCTGGACCACAACTTTCTTCATAGCTAAATGAATCTCAGATGCTGACAGTGTAATTGGTGAAGACGACCTTTGCGATGGGCTGGGAGGCACAACTGGTGAAGTTGGACCAGGGGGGGGGGGTGATGGCACAGTTGGTGTAGCTGAACGGGAGGGTGATGGTAGCCTCAGTTTCTTGCGCCTCTAGTAAGCCAAATTTTTCAGAAGCTGAGTACCGCACCACTTGACAGAAGATTCAGTGGCCGCCTCAGCTTGCGTGTCTGTCAGACCTTGCTGGCTGAGCCCTCCATCACCTGATTCGACGGATGCTGCATGAGATGTGCCAGTGAGTAAGATCTGAGACTCATTAAGGTTATCATCGACAGGGCGGACAGGCGTGTCTTCAACATCTGGTCCTGTGCCATCATGAGCTTTGATAGTTGCACCATCAAGATGTGTGGTGTCATCATCAGCTGGACCGCTGCCCATATCTACATCCACGGTACCACTGCCTGAAGCAACAAAAGGATCTTTATGGCGATGACGAACAACTCGATAGTCCATATCATTAAAATCGTCATCATCATCGGAGTCAGCGTCATAATCAGAATCATTGCCTCCGTGATACTCGTCATCACTGTCAAAATCTTCAGCAACATTCTTTCCAGGGCTTTCTGGTCGCCTGCCTTGCGATGAGCGCGTAGTCCTTGACGTCGTACGGGCGGCAGAGAGAACGTTCAATCTAGCGTCTAGCTGACGAGATGCATCTGAATGGACCTCATCATCTAAAGCGGTGAATGATTCCACAAGATTGCCTAGGATGCCAGCCATGGCGGACGTGAACTGAGCAACTATCTGAGTTGATTTGGCAAATTTCTGTTCAACATAAAAATGCAAAAAAAAAAGAAATAACTAGTAAGTTATCACCAAAATGCAACAAAAGTTATCATGAGTTAACAAAAAAGCACACACAAAAGAACAATACCAAAAACAAATGTGTGGTGTCGTTGCTGTAAACAAATGAATGTATTCATGATTTAGCAAACATTCAGTCACCATGAAAAATGAAGATCAATATACAAGAAAGCTAAAACAGCACAGTTAGATATTAGCAAAAAAACTTAAGTTATCTAAGAATCATCACAAGAAACTCAACCAAAGTTATCATGATATCAAGTTATCACAGGAATGCAACAAAGTTATCAAGGCATTACACTAAGAATTATCACATGGTTGCATCATAATTATTATCCTTTATAGAGGATATGACACATTGGAAACAAACAAATTAGTAAAGAGTGTCAAGTTGGCATCAAAAGACGGTCACCACATTGAGTGCGACAAATAAGTTATCAGCCAATGAAAGAGCATAAAATAGCAAAAAAAATATCAAGGAACTAGGTTACATGCTCACCTCCTGACTGCAGCTTAGGGCAGTATGAACACACATAAACTTGCCAAGACCTTCCAGACCACCAAACAGACAGAAATTCATGCCAAACTCAGGCTTCAACTGGAAAAAATGTAGCGACATGTCAGATAAGTAACAACAAAAAACAATGAAAAGAAAATGCAGTTGCAAAGCAGTGTGTGAACTGAAAAACATAGATATATATTACCGGTAGTTTCCCGAAAGAAACTTTGTCAGCCTGAACATCCTTGTTGAGGACAAGAGTTATCAGCTTCTTTGTCCAGACATTGATGGGAAAAGGACCATCAGGCAATATGATGCGAAGTCCAGAAAGATCAATCGCATGAATGTACAGTAGCTGATAAGAAAAATACAAGCATCATGGTAAACACAAACAAAAATTAGACACAAAATGACAAAGAAATGACAAATGACAAAAGAGAAGGTAAGAGGAAAGCATCGTCACTTACATTGTAGAAGAGAAGGCAACCCCTGGTAGGCTTGCGTTTCAGCAGCGCCTTGTGTAGTTCATCAGCAATAAATTTGGACCAATTGAGATTTTTAATACCATCGATGTCACGCTGCAAGTTAAAAAACAAAAAGAAACTGAAGTTCACTGAATGCACCACAAAAAAATATGAAAGTTACCACACTGACATATAGTAAAGTTATCAGGCACACAAGAAAGAAAATGACATAATTACAAAAAAACTTACCAGCATAGCATACCATCGGGGGCTAACTTTGTTGGAGGTGGTCGGGGCAATGACTGTATTCCCCGCAAGCAGAAGCCACATACGCTTGAAAGTATCATCAGAATTTTCAGAACCCTTTATGAGATCAACGAGTTCAGTCATTTTAGGGGCATATCCAAGCTCGCCAAACAACTCAAGCCCTAACTCAATATCAGCTTCAGTAGGGAGGTTGTAAGGGACATCCTTCCCTCCACGCGGCACGCCCATAACACGATGCACATATTCCTCATTGATCGGAAGCCTGCCTCGGCCTGGTACGACCACCTCACGCGAATTGGGGTCGTAGAGATCAGCAAGCCACACACTGAGATTGTTGAATAGATGGTCACACTGGATATTCCGAAGGCTAGTTAAATCCATATCATCAATGGCAGCCTTCCTATCATCATTCATGTCCTTGCATGCTAGAAGAAGTGAACTGGGTGAGGCTCTGTTCCGCGGAGGAGGGCGTTTCACCTTTTTCGAAGGAACCTCATCGATTCCATCACCATCTCCTTTGCTCTTCCTCGGCATTGTCTCCCTGACACGTAGGAAAAAAAGGAAAGCGAATGAAACCATTAGATGACTTTGAAAAACTGATATCACAATAAATGCAACATTTATAAAACTGGTGTTTGACAAAGCAATAATACAACTGATAAAAGAAAACAAGCAAACTGCACTTGGTTCATCACACCTGCTAAAAAAAAGTAAAACAGATGGCACAGGTATATAAAAGCATGTGTGACTGATAATTGAGGCACAATGCAATTGGTAAGTTACAACCAAATTACCAGTGATAAAAAATAGCATTCACACATGTTCATTAATAAACCAACCAGACAAATGAATGAGAAATGTGCATTATGCTACATGTAGTTAGACTAGAAAACTACTGGTAACTACAGTAACATGACAGTGGTAAGTGTAATACCATCATCATGATAATTTAACCATAACAAGACAACACTGATAAATAGCAGTGTTTCAGCATCCGGTAATTTGAGTGCAATGTCATTGGCAAGTTCAATATAAACATCATGATATTTGAACAGAACAAGACATCACAAGAAAATCAAGCATTGTAAACATGCTAATTGGAGCACCACAAAGCTTAATCAATAGACACACCACATCAAACAAAACCAACATAAAACAACATTATGTGAAAAAACTTAGGGTTACTTTTCAAATCTTCAGCCACTGATGCACAACTTGAAATCCATAAACACCAAACACTATTGGATGTCCTAAACATCCACATTGACAACACTAACACCAAACCAAAATCCTTATTAGAACCGACCATGCGTACCACCACTAATACCTATCCACACCCACGCTTACCACAAATTAAACCAGATGTCCGAGCCATATTGAACTGGAATTAGAAGGCGACCTAATCTAACCTAATAGCAACAACAACGGCCAGAATCGAAGGGTCCGAGCACCAAAAATCAACGGCGAAGCATGAAGGCGGAGCAATAGGAAATACAGAGCGTGTCGGGTGTGTGGGTGGGGGAAGGGGGGATGCGCTGCTCAACGCCGACTCAGAAACTAGAAGCCGGTCTTAATCTAACCTAATGGGAACAACAAACCACCAGATCCGAAGGCTCCGTGCAGCCTAAATCAATGGCGGACCGGCGGCACAGCAAAATAGGAAGGAAACAAGGGTGGGGAATGCGTTCCTCACCGCAGATTCAGACGCCGTCCGCCACAAACCGAAACGCGCCACCACCAGGAACCGTCGCGGACGAGGGGGAGGGGGAGCGAGAGGAGATTCGAATGGAAACCGCAGTAGCAGAGGAGGAAGAAATAATGCGGGCAAAGAGGGAGAGGGGGCGAGTGGGGATCGTGCGCATTGGGCGAGACGGGCGGTTTCGGAGGGGCCCACATGTCATCGACGGAGACTAAACGTAATGGCTAGCGCCACGCGCACTGTGCGCAACAGGGACGACGCGGGGCGTTGGATGCGGATCGAACGGCTATCGCTTCGTACGCGCCTGTTGCAAACCACCAGCTGACTGGTGGTTAGATTTCTCATTTACTATATTGCTATAGATGCCATTGAAAAAACTACAAGAAAAATGTAAAAAAAATCGGGAGAACAAGATTACCCTACACAGTACCAAATCGATTCGCACTTCCCTCAACAACAACAAAAAGCAAATCAATTCCCACCAAAGAAAGAGTAATGTCCCTTTTTATATGATTACAGATGCCATGATCTCAAATTTCAATTTTTGAATCCACGTTATATTGAATTCGAATATATAGTTAGGTGACCTTGCGGTTTATAATTGATGTAGTTGTACATTTTGATCTTCCATCATATATGAACATTTTACTCCACCATGTGAACATATATATTGTCGTCTACCATATGGACTAAATTTGAATCAATTTTCCTTACTTTAATACGATTGTTGTCAAGTTATACAATAATTTAAATATTATCTTGATAACAAAAAACATACATATAGCAGTAATCATATTTCACTATGAACTACATGTACCATACGCTCTCCAATTCAAATATTTGTATCCATTTTATGTTGAATTCAAATAATAGTACATTATTGGTCTAGGTAGCGAGATGTTTGGGATAATCTAAACCCTATTTTCATACATATAATTTTTGGCTAAATTGGGACAAGTTTTGGTATAAGCCTCTTGCAAAACTGGAGATTCTCTCAACAAGCCTCGTGGTTCCGAGAGGGAACGTGCCACCTTTGTGTGCGAAACGATATACGCTGCCTCCCCCTGATTTTATTTACAGAGGCAACATAGAACTATATGAGTGCCCTGTTAAATTTTGGAATTATTTCGGGTTCATTTGGCATTTTTATACATTAATTGAGTTTCTGGACTTTTAATGTGCATAATCTAAATATGAAGTGCATGCACATGCTCCGGTGCACCAAAGTGGGTTGAAAAATCACATGTGTGTCCCTGGTTGAATTTCTAGGTCCCATGGAAGAAATGAGAATGAAATTCAAACATCTGGGCGTCATGACTCGGCCGAGAACATCGAGAAACTTTGATTTTAAATTCATGTAAATCAAACTCGCCTGGAAATCATGAAACTTGGCATGGTGTCATGTCATGGCACTAACATGTTGTGGTAAAAAATTGGGCCGATTTGGAAGCTCGTGGTTCTAAGAGAGAATGTGCCACCTTTGAGTGTGAAACGATATACGCTGCCTCCCCCTTGAGTTTCTTAACAAAGGCAACATAGAACTACATTAGTGCCCTGTTAAATTTTGGAATTATTCCAGGTTTGTTTGTTGTTTTTTATACATTAATTGAGTTTCTGGTCATTTAATGTGCATAAGTCAAATTTGAACTACAAGCACATGCTCTCGTGCACCAAAGTTGGTTGAAAAATCACATATGTGTCCTCGGGTGAATTTCTAGGCCCCATGCAAGAAATGTGAATAAAATTAAAACATCTGGGCATCGTGGCCCGACCGAGAACATTGAGAAACTTGGTTTTAAAATTCTTGTAAATCCAAAACACGTCTGAAAATCATGAAACTTGGCATGGATGTCATGTCATGGTACTACCATGTTGTGGTAAAAAAATTGGCCGAATAGGAACAGATTTTGGTATAAGCTTTTGCAAACCGAAGCTTCTCTCAAGAAGGCTCGTGGTTTTGAGTGGGAACATGCCACCTTTGAGTGTGAAACGATATACATTGTCCCCCTTGAGCTTATTTACAAAGGATACATAGAACTACATGAGTGCCCTGTTAAATTTTGGAATTATTCTAGCTTCATTTGGCCTTATTTACACATTAACTGAGTTTTTGGTCATTTAGTGTGCATAATTCAAATTTGAACTACAAGCACATGCTCCCATGCACCAAAGTTGGTTGAAAAATCACATTTGTGTCCTCGGGTGAATTTCTACTCCCTCCTTCCATCTATATAGGTCCTAATGCGTTTTTCGAGGCTAACTTTGACCAAACGTTAGAGCAATAATATATGATATGCAACTTACACAAAGCATACCTTCAATTTTGTATGTCAAAGGAGCTTCCAATAATATAATTTTCATAGTATACATCTCATGTGCTATTAATCTTGTCAATAGTCAAAGGCTGTCTGGAAAAACACATTAGGCCCTATATAGATGGAAGGAGGGAGTAGGTCCCATGCAAAAAATGAGAATAAAATTCAAACATCTGGGCATCATGGCTCGGTCGAGAACATTGAGAAACTTGGTTTTAAAATCATGAAACTTGGCATGGTGTCATGTCATGGTAGTACCATGCCGTGGTAAGAAAATTTGGCCGAATAGGAACAAATTTTGGTATAAGCTTCTTGCAAATCGGAGCTTCTCTCAAGAAGGCTCGTGGTTTTGGGAGGGCACGTGTCACCTTAGTGTGCATAATTCAAATTTGAAATACAATCACATGTTCCAGTGCACCAAAGTTGGTTGAAAAATCACATGTGTGTCCTCGGGTAAATTTCTAGGTTCCATGCAAGAAATGGGAATGAAATTCAAAATTCTGGGCGTCGTGGCTGGGTTGGAAATATTGAGAAACTTAGTTTTTTAATTCCTGTAAATCCAAAACATGCATGAAAATAATGAAACTTGGCTTGGTGCCATGACATGGCACCAACATGCTGTGGTAAATTTGCAGTCCGATTTGCGAAGGCACACACATTAACAATCAACAAAGTCATTTTGGAACAAGTGCTATCACGTTACAATCGGAAACACAAGTATTATTGAAACTGTGGGCATTCTACTTACTAATACCATTTACGTGCCGCCACGCGTCCCCATATTTTATTAGCTAGGAAGCGCCGTGCAGGGTAGCTATTTGAGTACGAGAGGCATGCGATCAGACCCCTGCACGTGCTTATCGGGAGGAGAGCCCTTTGACCTCCATCTGCCGTCCACCTCTCTCCCAAGGTCTCCATTAATGGTGCCTGAGCCTCTGCTTAATGGTGTGGCTATGTCTCACTCGACTGAGATTTAAGAGAGAAAAAAGAAAACCTGAAAGCACGGATCTTGATGTTAGATCCGACACACCTATATAGCATCTACTGCGACTTATAGCAAGACTGATGAATATATAAGGACGATTAAATTTTTTTGATCAAAGAAGGGCTTGCCCCTTTCAATTTTCATTACTGAAAACCACCACAATTCACAAGAAGTTCAGCACAACTCCAGCCTAACACGAAGGACTAAAAGCTACCAGATTGAAATGGCAACATCCCAAGAGGCCAACAAAGGCCAAACATCCGCGCTAGAACCCAACATTTCACAACCGACGACACAATCCACATCCTAAACTGATTATTACATCAAAAGAAACCAGGAAACTAGCCTCTGTGGCGAGCGGTGATGAGCTCTTTCGTGTCCTCAAGACGCTGCTTGAGAACATCCACGGATTCCTTCACCAGCCTTTGGCGCTCGTTGCGGAGCATGTCATTCTTGTCCGTAAGTTTCTTCAACAAGGCACTGGTCTCCTCCTGCAAGTCTGCACTTCGGACGATCTTCTCCCTTAGCAGGCCGCGCTTGGCCCGGAGCCTCTCATTGCCCTCCCTTAGTTGCCGGATGACGCCGGTAGCCTATTCAAACGAGGCTATCATGTCGTCCTGCAACCTCGCCGAGCCGGAGATCTGATCCATCTGACTATGGACGATCGCATGCATGCGCCTGTAACAGTCGTCGCCTGCCCGCGAGAAATTTTCCCAGGCCGCCGCGGTGCGGCGGGACATCTCTGCTGCATTCATGGCGTGGCGGGACATCTCTGCTGCTTTCACGGTGCGGCCGGACCAGTCTGCTGCATCGACGGCGCGGCGGGACCTCCGTGCTACTTCAGCGGCGCGACAGGACCTCTATGCTGCTACTTCTACGCGGCGGGACATGTCGGCTGCTCTCGCAGCGAGGCGGGACATCTCTCGTGCTTCCGCTTCCATGCTCGCCTCTCCCTGGTGGTAATCTCTCGACCCAGAACTCATGCTGGCCATGGCAGACGCAAGGGAAGGATGCTGAATGACTTGTTTGTTTTTGTGGATGAGGAGTTGAGGAGGAATGTGCAGTCATCTTGGCATACTAGTATTTATAATCGAGTACTAATACGCTCCTAAGTGGGAAAACTTTTAGGTTGTGATCGGTGTGAACAGGTTTGCAATTCAATATAGCATGGAGTAATTTGGAATGTGACAAGACGCAAGCTCAAAATTTATTGACGGTTCTAGTTTCGAAGTGCGACACTATTCCCGGATGGAGTACTTCTTTTTCTTCTCCCTCCTTTCCGGTTTTATAGGGCTCATCTCAAAATTTTAGTTTTTCCATTTTATAAGGCTCAATTTGGTTGTCCCCAACACATGTTCAGATTCCAAGGTGCATTAAATCATTGCATGCAAGTATTAAGAGAAAATTGACCAATGCATGTACTTTATGCATGCATGCATGCATTGCAATTAATGCATTAAACCTATATCTCGGGACTTCTCGCACGCACCATCGTGCCACCCACAAAAACTTGTACTCTGAGTTTAGTAGTACGTTATACAGGAAGAGAAGAGGTGCATGCACTCACTCGTCCTCTCACACACGCGTCTGTTTTTTTCTCGAAAAGGAGGATGATGACCCCCGGCCTCTGCATCTGGGAGTCACACACACAAATTATTGAAATATATCGAGTGCAGTGCTTTGATGTGTCGCGTCAACTCGTACATCAACGAGAAGTTTGATTATCCTCTCCCTCACGGACTTAACTGCACCTGCCTTTGGCTGTATGATAGGTTGTCCACACACCTGTAGGGCCCACCTGTCATACACGCAAGGGCAGGAGCGTCCCTCCCTCGCCCATGAGCATGGTGGCTGGCAAGACTAGGAGAAGCTTTCGCTACACGCTCTCCCTCCCGCACGCGGTGGACATGCAACAGTTTAATTGGTGTCAGATGGCCAGAAGCATACTGTAGTACTCCTCCAGTGCAGTAGTATTCCATCATTGTTCGACTTACCAAAGAGGCGAAGAGCCAAGTGCAGCCCGGACGCTCGTGTGGCAGTTTCATGTGTATAGTAGTCTAGGATAGAGTGTACCGTGCCTGTAAGCTTAAAATCGTTGGGGTCGACTCCATGCTATGTGGCCGTCTCAAAGTTTAAAATAATAATTAAAATAATCTTCTAGCCCTACCCGAAAACTGCCGCGCGTACTGCCCGGGAAAAGCCCCGCCCTCAACTTTTAACTACGCGAAAACAGTTCGAGCTTGTTCGTTCTATATAAATATAGTACTTACTGTATGTTTATTCACCCGTGGGGTTGTTCAATGAATGGAGGGGCGGGGAGCACAAGTGAACAATACTGTAGTACTACTAGTAGTAAGTAGGAGTCGTACAGTAGTCACCTTAAATAGAGAGTTTCTTTTCTTTAATGCCATGTACACAAATTGAAATGCTTGTTGTGGAGAGAAAAAAGATAATCAGTCCACTATATATGGACGCAGGGGCCTGAGCGCTTGCTTTACTAGGGTTTCTCTCTTCATTCTCTCATCCTCTCCTGATATAAACAAGACAGCGGTAGCGACATTTTCTCTCTGCTCACCGCTGGTCACAGATCCGGTCGGATCCCTTCGGCCGGTGTGTGTAGAGGACTAAAAGGTGCATCGTTCACGCGGTCATCGCCATCGAGGGAGGAAACCCACAGCTGCCGGAGGGGCCCGATCCTCTGCCCGTGCCGTTCTCTCTGACACATGGCCGTCTCGGGAGGTCCTCCGACCCTTCTTGCGCCCTGTCGTATTGTCCGCAAATCCGACCTGCCGCCGCCGACATCCCGGCGAACCTCAGGTATAAGTTCTTCAAAAGCGGCCTTGCTCTACCGCCCCAGCTCCCCACGTGTCTGCATGTGCATATTTTTCTACTCCCATCAGCTCTTCCAAAGCCACCTAAATTTTTAGTATTATTAGAGAACTTCATGCATTCGAATCTAGGGCTTTGTTCAAACAACAAAGAAAGGGGGGAAAGTTGTAGCATGAATCTAGGACTTGATTCAAAGAGGAAATAATATGGTGAAAGTAGTAGAGACCGGATACCCAACCAATCTCTTGGTTGAAAAGGGAAATAACGGGAAAACGCAGTACAAACTGGATAAGGAACATATCTATTATTGGTTGAAAAAAGGATAGAAAGTGGCGGCTGGTGGACAAGTCAACAGAGTATGTCCAGGATTAGATTTGCTGCCATCACATAGTAAAAGGTCTCCAGGATTAGATTTGCTGCCCTCACATAGTAAAAGGTCTCAGGATTATATTTGCTGCCCTCACATAGTAAAAGGTCTCCAGGATTAGATTTGCTGCCCTCACATAGTAAAAGGTCTCCAGGATTAGATTTGCTGCCCTCACATAGTAAAAGGTCTCCAAGATTAGATTTGCTGCCCTCACATAGTACAATGGCACTCCTGCTGTTTTCCCCAGTATGATAAGTAAGTTGCTCCTTTACGCTGCTGAGTGTCCTGGTGTCCCCACGGTCCCATGCCCTTAAACCAACTCTTTAGCTGCTGTTGATTTACTGTGTCTGGTAAACAAGCAATGCCACCATTAAAGTAATCCCATATTTGATGAATCTCATTGTTGATCGTAATGCTTCTGGTAACATGAAGCATTGCTGACATTTTAAAATTTCTACTGTCCTTGCATGATTGCCATGAACATAATTAAGATGCTTCTTTTCATTTTGTATATGTTTTGTATATTCTTATTGACCAGCAACTGTTTACTTTCTATCTTTTTGTGCAGATAAGGATATCCATTTCACCTTGTTGTTATTGTGACCTTTTGGTGAACTGCACAAAACACTTTCTTTGGAATGAGTGTCTTGTGCAGTTCAACTAAAATGTCACGTGTGCAACATCTCTCAATTTTGGTGGAACTGCACGAAATGGTGATTGGAGTTTCCAAAATCTCCGTCAAGTTCTGCTGGTAATCTCGTGCAACATCTTATTAGCCTTTGCAAGATGGAGCCATCACTGTCACCACAATGGCACTTTATTTTAGTGGAACTGCACAAAAGGATAAGAAAATTATAGTTGCACCTTACATGAGCTGGACACCCAACCTTAATGTTCCTCAATTTTAGTGCAACTACTAAAGAAGTACCTGCCAGCTCACAAGAGAAAGTACTTCTTGCTAGCTGAATGATGCAATCTTTGCTTCATTTCAGGTGAACTGAAGAAAAAGGCGCATGAATTGAATCATGGAACTCCAGGCAGACCTCATCCAAGTAGAGCTGGAGGTTGAGTTCAAGGAGGCCGCTATTAAAGCGAAATCATGCTCTCCTGTCTCCTTGTTTGTGCTGTGCAAACAGGAATACTCAACTATAGATGTTGTGACTGTCAAGAGCATTCGCCAAGTTCTTCGGTTGTATGACATGGCTAGCCAAGATGGATTTAATCCCGATATTCACTTTATCAAAAGGCTCTAATGGGTTGGTTCTGAATCTTGCAAGCTGGGAATCAGTGAGATGTGTAGGCATCTTTGTTCTACTTATTATTTGGATCTTATTTATTGGTTCTGAATCTTGCAAGCTGGGAATCAATGAGATATGTAGGCATCTTTGTTGTACTTATTATTTGGATATTATTTGTTGGTTTTGAATCTTGCAAGCTGGGAAACACGGCATGATGATGCAGAGGACAACAACCATAACAAACAGTTCAAACTTGGTAGTATTATCTTTGTGAAAGTGTGACAAATGTGCTGATCGTGTGCGTACTGAGAATAATAATTCTAATTGTTGTGCATGTTGATCCTATGGCACTGATAGAATGAGCGAATGCATTGCTTCTTTTAAGTACAAATTTCTATTAAAGCTAATTAAATTTAAGTAAAGTGACCACTAACTCCTGTTATTACAGTACTAATACAGACCCGCTCGTGAACCATGTGTGGCCGAGGGTGCATCTTCTGCCTGGCATGCAGCGGACGAGGGAGGGGTAGTAACTATTGTCGCCTGTACACACTCAGCTTACTGTTGAATCCAGTTCCCCAAGAGCTGAAAAACGAACTGCTGCCGCTGCCTACACACTCGTGCACTCGAAGAGACTCTAATGGCGATCCGAGGGGTGAGCCTGCTGGATATGGACTTCAGCAAGGATTTCCCCTTTGAGTTCACCATTCAGTCCTATGGCTGTACCAAGTTGAATGTGATGTACACCAACGATACGGACTCGGTGAAGCTCTGCCTCGCCTCAGTCCTATGGCTACACCAGGTTCTAGAGCATTCACCCATTTCATCAGCAGCGCCGACTGCACCTTCGCTACAGTGGAGAGAAGGAAGAACACGACGATTCGGCCATCTGGTGCAACAAGCTTGTCGACATCCAGAAGCAATACAAGATCACCAGCAACGGGTAGGAGAAGGACTCCGTGGTTGACCTCGCTGAGACCATCATCGACCCCTGATACGCCAACATGAAAGAAGACGACCTGAACACGTGGGACCTACCTCTGAATCTAGCGTACATAACCTACGCGGCCAAGGACACATACGCATAATACGACATGTACAGGCAGATCTTGGACATGAGGGCGTGTCTGCTTCCCGTAACCGACGAGTACACGGACAGCGGCAGCGTCATGATCAAGCGTGCCAGGAAGGTCTAGATGTTGTACTTTATCTGTTTATAAGCACCTTTATCATCTGAGTGTTTCATGCAATAGCCTATGTGTCGTAATTATCTGTTTTGTCCGAAATGTTTCTTTTAAGAACCCATTAACCTGATTTCTTTTTAGTGTCTATTTGCTTATGTATCTAAACTAGTTCATTTGTCCGTAAAAAAACTAGTTCACTTGGCTGCCGTGCTTTGAATCTCCTTCATCCCAACATATTCCCCTCCTCAGGTGGATCCAGCAGGTCTCTGAATTTTCTCCCACTTTCTTTTTCGATGTAAACTGAGTATTCTCCCAGTACTTTCCCCTAGAATCAACTCTACTGTCCCACGTCTAGCCTAAAAAATAATAATACCCCATGTACTATTAACTCATCAAATTAAAATGATATTTTATTTCGTAAGTTGAAAGTTCTTACAAAATAATAATAATAATTGTTTATATATAACTTGGCAAGTTAATTCCTACTGATTGCATACATAAGCTTGCAAAGATTTTACTGACGTGCAATCATGTGTTTATGTTTTTATAACATTTCTCCATCTAGCCAAACATGATATTTTCACCCAGCCTAGCAAGTCCGCGGATTTCGAGAAAAATGGAAATTAGATTTAAACGGGCTCCATAGATGCTACATCATTGTTTCACCCAGCCCACCAAATGGACTGACAGCTGGGTCCACAGCCACATTTTGTGATTTGCCAAGTAAGTCGCTTTGTTAGGCCTGTTGGGCTGCAAATCTTTCAAGACGAGGAGAGCTTTCATTCGGCCGGCCGAGAAAATGGCCCATCAGTAATGAGAAATGGGCTATACATTTTTAAAACACATCAACCCGACAATTAGTTTAAAATATCTTTTTTTTCATTTCGAGATTTTAAATTACATTAATTTTTATGCGTGGAGAATTTGTTGGATTTTATATTGATATACATTTATTTTTAAAATCAGTTTGAATGCGAGTCGAAATTTCAGGATTAAAAACAGTTCGGGCCGCACCGAAATATGCAAAATTTTGTATAATTTTTTAACCGTGGCCACAATATGGGATGTGATGCTAACAAAAATAATATGGGCTCCAAAAAAACCCTTAAGAATTAGGAAATGGGCTATATGCTGTTTTCCACAGATTTGAGGCTTTCCTAAAAAAAGGTTGACGCACTAGCAGTGACTGTTGGATGTTCATCGAACGACCGTCGTGCTTCTTCAATCTCTACTCTTCTTGCTCCAGCCGCTCAAACAAGCGCCGGTGGGAGGACTCCCTGCTCCCTCCTCCCCGCGGCCGGCTGTGCTGCCGCGCAGGCCTCACCGCCCCACCGTACTCCCATCGTTGGCCTAGCCATCCCTCTACTCACCCACACCTGCTGTTATTCTCCGGCGATGGCAGACGAACCAGTAAACCCTCGTACAGTCGTACTCCCCTCCGCGTGGGAAACAACTACCGAGTCTTCCCTGCCTCCGTGTTGTTCCCTTCCTAGGCGTCGCTATCGTCCACCGCCCTGGTGCTCTCGGCGCGGCCTGGTCAACATGGTCAACGACCGACATGCATCTGAAGTGGACTGTACGTGGAGAGGCCGTCGGCTGGGTCCACGGCCGCACGCAAGGAAATGCCACCTTATTACGTGCAAAATAATGATTCCTCCACCTGACATCAGGGACCCACTGAAAGGGCCTCTGTATTTCACGAAAAAACGTTACCGCCGCTGACAGCTCGGACCCACCAGCTATATCTTCGCACGCAAGGAAGTGCCTCCTTATTACGCACCAAAAAAAGAATACTCCCCCTGTTAGCTGGGACCCAGTATAGTGGCAGGCTGACTGGTGGGCCTACTAAGTTGACGGGGACGGAGGGCTTTGTCAAGTTAGTCAATATATGCACGATTCTACCTCCAGTGACCGTACGATGTCCATCCAACGACCGTAGTGCTTCTTCGACCTCTGGTCTTCTTGCTTCAGCCGCCCAAACCAGCGCCGGTCGTGCCTCCCGTGGCCGTATGCGATGCGGCGGAGGCCTCACCGCCCCTACTACTCCCACCGCTGGCCAGGCCATCCCTCCTCACCCACACCTCATGTTATTCTGCGGCGACGACAGCCTCACGCCGCAGCGAACCAGTGAACCCTAGTACTCCTCTATGCGTGGGCATCCACTGCCGCGTCTTCCCCGGCTCCGCATCGTCCCCTTCGTAGGCCTCGCCGTTGTCCACCGCCCTGGTGCTCTCGGCGTGGCGTGGTCAACGTGGTTAAGGAACGACTTCCATCGGACGTGGAATGTACGTGTAGAGGCTGACAGCTGGGTCCACGGCCGCAGCAAGGAAGTGCCTCCTTATTACGTGAAAAATAATTATTCCTCCACCTGACAGCGGGGACCCATCGGACGGGCCACCGTATTCCGTGAAAAAAACGTTTCCCCCAGACTGCTAGGACCCACCAGCTACACCTTCGCTCGCAAGGAAGTGCGTCCGGGCAAAAAAACAAAACGATTCGCCCCCCTGACTACTAGGACCCACCAGCTACATCTTCGCACGCAAGGAAGTGCCTGACAATCGGGACCCACCTGATCGAAGCATACGTAGCGTTGTCATTCTCGTCGCAAACGTGTATGTACATATATACTGGTCGATGTAGAGGCGCGCACGTGTCGTAGTAGAGGCGCGCACGTAGCATGTACACGTATGTACAGCGGCCAGGGTGCAAGAAAGAAAATACGGCCACATACGTACATACTGGCAGGGTCTCGAACGCCTACTCGTGCATACGTACGGCCAGGGCTCGTGTACATGGCTGGGTCGGAACGGAGAGACAGCGTCGTCGTCATGTTCATGGGGAGGCAGCGTCGTCGTCGTGTTCATGGTGAGGCAACGGAATGCGTCGTGTTCATGGGGAGGCAACAGAATGCGTCGTGTTCATCGGGAGGCAACGAAACGCGTGGGAGCCAACCGGCTAGGTCGGAACGGAATGCATGGTTGTGTTCATCGGGAGGGCTTGGACGGAACAGGCGATGGAAACGAGGCCTGAACGGGGTCCTGTTGATCGGGAGGGGTCTGGCGTATCGCAAAACAGAGGAAACGGACCTCCTACGGTCGAAACGGAGGTCCTGTTGATTGGGAGGGGTGTGGCGTACAGCAAAACAGACGAAATTGACCTCCTACGGTCGAAACGGGGGTCCTGTTGATCGGGAGGGGTGTGCCGTACCGCAAAACAGATGAAACGGACATCCTACGGTCGAAACGGGGGTCCTGTTCATCGGGAGGGGTGTGGCGTACCGTAAAACGGGACTCCACGGGATACTGTTCATCTCCGCCGTCGACCTCCTCCAGCCTCCACGGGCCACCGTCGACCTCCTCCAGCCTCCACGGGCTCCTGTCCATCCAGCCTCCACCGCGCGCTACTCCACCGGCTACTGTTCAACCACCCCTCCACCATCTACTGTTCATCCAGCCCTCCACACCACGGGGTCCTGTTCAACCACCCCTCCACCATCTACTATTCATCCAGCCCTCCACACCACGAGGTCCTATTCAACCACCCCTCCACGGGCACCCCTCCACCGTCTACTGTTCATCCAGCCCTCCACCACACCACGGGGTCCTGTTCATCCAGAGGCAACGCCACCGCTCATTGTTCATCCAAACCCCCCCGCAACACTCACTGTTCATCCCAGAGGCAGCATCGATCGGCTTCAGTTAGCAGCAGCAGTGAAGGAATCGCTTGATCGGGTACAGTTAGCATCCATCGATCGATCGCTCTGGTTCAGTAACGCGTAACCTGCAGTGCAATCGCTCAGGTTCAGTTAGAGCCCAACGGCTCGGTCGGGTTCAGTTAGAGCCAACGCCTCACACACACGCACGTACGTGTACGAGAGAAATGCGCATCGCTCGCCCCCCGACCTCCCACCGTAACCGGGAACTCCCCGAAATTTTCCTCCCCTCGCTTCTACCACGGTTTTTTCCGTCATGGACGGCCCAAAGAATGTCATGCAGCTGCGTCTCCGGCCCGCCCAGGACGAAGAGCCCATTTTCTGTCATGATTTTTTGTCATAGAAGTAGGAGCCCACCACATCTATGATGATACCGAGTTTTGTCACAATTATCATCATAGAAGTGTCATATGTATGACAGAATTTTTTTTCGTTCGGCCCAAAATGTCACGGATGCGTCTTTTTTTGTAGTGATGTGGACGCGCCGAGAATCCACGCCGCCCGGCCCCCTTTTATTCCTGCGGCCATTTACCTTCATCTATCGTCTCACACGAGACAATAAGCACACCCACGAGGACACATACAGAGAGGACATATAGCGGTTCCAATGGCGCTCCCCGTGGTTCCAATGGCACTCCCAGCGGCCGACGACGACAACGGCAGGCAGTTCACCACGCATCATGTAGTGGACACCCACGTGAGGGGGAAGTGTTGGAAATATGCCCTAGAGGCAATAATAAATAAGTTATTATTATATTTCTTTGTTCATGATAATAGTCTTTTATTCATGCTATAACTGTATTATCTGGAAATCGTAATACACGTGTGAATACATAGACCACAATATGTCCCTAGTGAGCCTCTAGTTGACTAGCTCGTTGTGATCAACAGATAGTCATGGTTTCCTGGCTATGGACATTGGATGTCGTTGATAACGGGATCACATCATTAGGAGAATGATGTGATGGACAAGACCCAATCCTAAGCATAGCACAAAGATCGTGTAGTTCGTTTGCTAGAGCTTTGCCAATGTCAAGTATCTCTTCCTTTGACCATGAGAGCGTGTAACTCCTGGATACCGTAGGAGTGCTTTGGGTGTATCAAACGTCACAATGTAACTGGGTGACTATAAAGGTGCACTACAGGTATCTCCGAAAGTATCTATTGTTTTATGCGGATCGAGACTGGGATTTGTCACTCCGTGTAAACGGAGAGGTATCTCTGGGCCCACTCGGTAGGACATCATCATAATGTGCACAATGTGACCCAGGGGTTGATCACGGGATGATGTGTTACGGAACGAGTAAAGAGACTTGCCGGTAACGAGATGGAACAAGGTATCGGTATACCGACGATCGAATCTCGGGCAAGTAAAATACCGCTAGACAAAGGGAATTGTATACGGGATCGATTGAGTCCTTGACATCATGGTTCATCCGATGAGATCATCGTGGAACATGTGGGAGCCAACATGGGTATCCAGATCCCGCTGTTGGTTATTGACCGGAGAACGTCTCGGTCATGTCTACATGTCTCCCGAACCCGTAGGGTCTACACACTTAAGGTTCGATGACGCTAGGGTTATAAAGGAAGTTTGTATGTGGTTACCGAATGTTGTTCGGAGTCCCGGATGAGATCCCGGACGTCACGAGGAGTTCCGGAATGGTCCGGAGGTAAAGATTTATATATGGGAAGTCCTGTTTTGGTCACCGGAAAAGTTTCGGGTTTTATCGGTAACGTACCGGGACCACCGGGAGGGTCCCGGGGGTCCACCAAGTGGGGCCACCAACCCCGGAGGCTTGCATGGGCCAAGAGTGGTGAGGGACCAGCCCCTTAGTGGGCTGGTGCGCCTCCCACAAGGGCCCATGGCACCTAAGAGGTGGAAAGGGGGCAAACCCTAAGGGGATATGGGCCTTAGGGCCCATATTGGTGCGCCTCCCTCTCCTCTCCCCTCTTGGCCGCCACCCCCTTTGCCATCTAGGGCTGCCGCCCCCCCTAGGGGTGGGAACCCTAGAGGGGGGCGCACCCTCCTCCCTTTCCCCTATAAATAGTGAGGCATAGGGCTGCCCATAACACGCGATTCGATCTCTCGTTGGTGCAACCCTACCTCTCTCCCTACTCCTCCTCTCCCGCGGTGCTTGGCGAAGCCCTGCAGGATTGCCACGCTCCTCCATCACCACCACGCCATTGTGCTGCTGCTGGATGGAGTCTTCCTCAACCTCTCCCTCTCTCCTTGCTGGATCAAGGCGTGGGAGACGTCACCGGGCTGTACGTGTGTTGAACGCGGAGGTGCCGTCCGTTCGGCACTAGGATCTCCGGTGATTTGGATCACGACGAGTACGACTCCTTCAACCCGTTCTCTTGAACGCTTCCGCTTAGCGATCTACAAGGGTATGTAGATGCACTCTCCTTCCCCTCGTTGCTGGTTTCTCCATAGATAGATCTTGGTGACACGTAGGAAAATTTTGAATTTCTGCTACGTTCCCCAACAGTGGCATCATGAGCTAGGTCTATTGCGTAGATTCTTTGCACGAGTAGAACACAAAGTAGTTGTGGACGTTGATTTTGTTCAATATGCTTACCGTTACTAGTCCAATATTGTTTCGACGGTATTGTGGGATGAAGCGGCCCGGACCGACCTTACACGTACTCTTACGTGAGACAGGTTCCACCGATTGACATGCACTTGGTGCATAAGGTGGCTAGCGGGTGCCAGTCTCTCCCACTTTAGTCGGAACGGATTCGATGAAAAGGGTCCTTATGAAGGGTAAATAGCAATTGGCATATCACGTTGTGGTCTTGCGTAGGTAAGAAACGTTCTTTCTAGAAACCCATAGCAGCCACGTGAAACATGCAAACAACAATTAGAGGACGTCTAACTTGTTTTTGCAGGGTATGCTATGTGATGTGATATGGCCAAGAAGAATGTGATGAATGATATGTCATGTATGAGATTGATCATGTTCTTGTAATAGGAATCACAACTTGCATGTCGATGAGTATGACAACCGGCAGGAGCCATAGGAGTTGTCTTAATTTATTGTATGACCTGCCTGTCATTGAACAATGCCATGTAACTTACTTTACTTTATTGCTAAACGCGTTAGCCATAGAAGTAGAAGTAGTCGTTGGCGTGACAACTTCATGAAGACACGATGATGGAGATCATGATGATGGAGATCATGGTGTCAAGCCGGTGACAAGATGATCATGGAGCCCCAAAGATGAAGATCAATGGAGCTATATGATATTGGCCATATCATGTCACAACTATATAATTGCATGTGATGTTTATTATGATTATGCATCTTGTTTACTTAGGACGACGGTAGTAAATAAGATGATCCCTTACAAAATTTCAAGAAGTGTTCTCCCCTAACTATGCACTGTTGCTACAGTTCGTCGCTTCTAAGCACCACGTGATGATCGGGTGTGATGGATTCTTACGTTCACATACAACGGGTGTAAGACAGTTTTACACAGCGAAAACACTTAGGGTTAACTTGACGAGCCTAGCATGTACAGACATGGCCTCAGAACACGGAGACCGAAAGGTCGAGCATGAGTCGTATAGTAGATACGATCAACATGAAGATGTTCACCGATAATGACTAGTCTGTCTCATGTGATGATCGGACACGGCCTAGTTGACTCGGATCATGTAATCACTTAGATGACTAGAGGGTTGTCTATCTGAGTGGGAGTTCATAAGATGAACTTAATTATCCTGAACATAGTCAAAAGACCTTTTGCAAATTATGTCATAAGCTCGCGCTTTAGTTCTACTGTTTTAGATATGTTCCTAGAGAAAATATAGGTTAAAGTTGAAAGTAGCAATTATGCGGACAGTAGAAAGCTTATGTCCTTAAATGCACTGCTCAGTGTGCCGAACCCCAAACGTCGTTTGTGGATGTTGCAAACATCGGACATACACGTTTTGATAACTACGTGATAGTTCAGTTAAACGGTTTAGAGTTGAGGCACTAAAGACGTTTTAGAAACATCGCGGAACATATGAGATGTTTCAAGGGCTGAAATTGGGATTTCAGGCTCGTGCCCACGTCAAGAGGTATGAGACCTCCGACGATTTTCTTAGCCGGCAAACTAAGGGAGAAAAGCTCAATCATTGAGCTTGTGCTCAGATTGTCTGAGTGCAACAATCACTTGAATCGAGTGGGAGTTGATCTTCCAGATGAGATAGTGATGTTTCTCCAAAGTCATTGCCACCAAGCTGCTAGAGCTTCGTGATGAACTATAACATATCAGGGATAGATATGATGATCCTTGAGGTATTCACGATGTTTGACACCGCGAAAGTAGAAATCAAGAAGAAGCATCAATTGTTGATGGTTGGTGAAACCACTAGTTTCAAGAAGGGCAAGGGAACAAAGGGATACTTCATGAAATGGCAAATCAGCTGCTGCTCTAGTGAAGAAACCCAAGTTTGAACCCAAACCTGAGACTAAGTGCTTCTGTAATAAAGGGAACAGCCACTGGAGCAGAATTACCCTAGATACTTGGTAGATGAGAAGGCTGGCAAGGTCGATAGAAGTATATTGGATATACATTGTGTTGATGTGTACTTTGCTAGTACTCCTAGTAGCACCAGGGTATTAGATACCGGTTCGGTTGCTAAGTGTTAGTAACTCGAAATAAAAGCTACGGAATAAACGGAGACTAGCTAAAGGTGAGCTGACGATATGTGTTGGAAGTGTTTCTAATGTTAATATGATCAACCATCGCACGCTCCCTCTACCATCGAGATTGGTGTTTGCGTTGAGCATAGATATAATTGGATTATGTCTATCGCAATACGGTTACTCATTTAAAGAGAATAATGGTTACTCTATTTATTTGAATAATACCTTCAATGGTCTTGCACCTAAAGGAATGGTTTATTGAATCTCGATCGTAGTGATACACATTTTCATGCCAAAAGATATAAGATAGTAATGATAGTACCACTTACTTGTGGCACTGCCATGTAAGTCATAATGGTATAAACGCATGAAGAAGCTCCATGTTGATGGATCTTTGGACTCACTCGTTTTTGAAAAGTTTGAGACATGCGAACCTTGTCTATTGGTGTATACGCATGAAGAAACTCCATGCAGATGGATCGTTTGGACTCACTTGATTTTGGATCACTTGAGATATGCAAATCATACCACATAGGCAAGATGACTGAAAAGCCTCGGTTTCAGTAAAATGGAACAAGATAGCAACTTGTTGGAAGCAACACATTTTGATGTGTGCAGTCCAATGAGTGCTGAGGCATGCAGTGAATATCGTTATGTTCTTACTTCACAGATGATTCGAGTAGATGTTGAGAATATTTACTTGATGAAACACAAGTCTGAATTATTGAATGGTTCAAGTAATTTCAGAGTGAAGTAGAAGATCATTGTGACAAGAGGATAAAATGTCTATGATATGATCATAGAGATGAATATCTGAGTTACGAGTTTTGGCACACAATTAAGACATTGTGGAAATTGTTTCGCAATTAATACCGCCTGGAACACCATAGTGTGATGGTATGTCCGAACATCATAGTTGCACCCTATTGGATATGGTGCATACCATGATGTCTCTTATCGAATTACCACTATCGTTCATGGGTTAGGCATTAGAGACAACCACATTCACTTTAAATAGGGCACCACGTAATTCCGTTGAGATGACACCATATGAACTACGGTTTAGAGAAACCTAAGCTGTCATTTCTTAAAGGTTTGGGGCTGCGACGCTTATGTGAAAAAGTTTCAGGTTGATAAGCTCGAACCCAAAGCGGATAAAATGCATCTTCATAGAACACCCAAAACAGTTGGGTATACCTCCTAATTCAGATCCGAAAGCAATAAGGATTGTTTCTTGTACCGGGTCCTTTCTCGAGAAAAAGTTTGTCTCGAAAAGTTGAGTGAGAGGATGGTGGAGACTTGATGAGGTTATTGAACCATCACTTCAACCAGTGTGTATCAGGGCACAGGAAGTTGTTCCTGTGGCACCTACACCAATTGAAGTGGAAGCTTATGATAGCGATCATGAAGTTTCGGATCAAGTCACTACCGAACCTCGTAGGATGACAAGGACGTGTACTACTTCGGAGTGGTACAGTAATCCTGTCTTGAAGGTCGTGTTGCTAGACAACAATGAACCTACGATCTATGGAGAAGCGATGGTGGGCCCAAATTCCGACAAATGGTTAGAAGCCATGAAATCCGAGATAGGATCCATGTATCAAAACAAAGCATGGACTTTGGTGGACTTGCCCGATGATCGGCAAGCCATTGAGATAAATGGATCTTTAAGAAGAAGACGGACGTGGATGGTAATGTCACCATCTATGAAGCTCGACTTGTGGCGAAAAGTTTTTTCACAAGTTCAAGGAGTTGACTACGATGAGATTTTCTCATCTGTAGTGATGCTTAAGTCCGTCGGAATCATGTTAGCATAAGCTGCATTTATGAAATCTGGCAGATGGATGTCAAGATGAGTTTCCTTACCAGTTTTCGTAAGGAAAGATTGTATGTGATACAATTAGAAAAGTTTTGTCAATCCTAAGAATGCTAAAAGGTATGCTAGCACCAGCGATCCTTCTAAGGACTGGAGTAAGCATCTCGGAGTTGGAATGTACACTTTGATGAGATGATCAAAGATTTTGGGTTTGTACAAAGTTCATGAGAAACTTGTATTTCCAAATAAGTGAGTGGGAGCACTATAAAATTTCCGACGAGTATGTGTTGTTAACATGTTGTTGATCGGAAATGATGTAGAATTTCTAGAAAGCATGCAGAGCTATTTGAAAAGTGTTTTTTTTCAATAGAAAACCTGGATTAAGCTACTTGAACATTGAGCATCGAGATCTATAAGGATAGATCAAAATTCTTAATAATACTTTCAAAATGAGCATATACCTTGACATGATCTTGAAGGTGTTCAAGATGGATCAGTCTTCTTGCCTGAGTTGTAAGGTACGAAGTTAAGACTTAAAGCTCGACCATGGCAGAATAGAGAGAAAGGACGAAGGTCGTCTCCTATGCTTAAGACATAGGCTCTGCAGTATGCTATGCTGTGTACCGCACCTGAAGTGTGCCTTGCCATGAGTTAGTCAAGGGGTACAAGAGTGATCCAAGAATGGATCACAGACAGCGGTCAAAGTTATCCTTAGTAACTAGTGGACTAAGGAATTTTCTCGATTATGGAGGTGGTAAAAGAGTTCGTCGTAAAGGTTACGTCGATGCAAGCTTAACACCTATCCGGATAGCTCTGAGTAGAGATACCGGATACATATAATGGGGCAACAATTTAGAATAGCTCCAAGTGGAACAGTTATTTGGAATGGCTCCAAATAGAACGTGGTAGCTACATCTAGGAGATGACATAGAGATTTGTAAAGCACACACGGATCTGAAAGGTTCAGGCCCGTTGACTAAAAACCTCTCTCACAAGCAACATGATCAAACCCAAGACTCTTTGGATGTTGGTCACATGGTGATGTGACCTGTCAGTGTTAATCACATGGTGATGTGAACTAGATTATTGACTCTAGTGCAAGTGGGAGACTGTTGGAAATATGCCCTAGAGGCAATAATAAATAAGCTATTATTATATTTCTTTGTTCATGATAGTAGTCTTTTATTCATGCTATAACTGTATTATCCGGAAATCGTAATACACGTGTGAATACATAGACCACAATATGTCCCTAGTGAGCCTCTAGTTGACTAGCTCGTTGTGATCAACAGATAGTCATGGTTTCCTGGCTATGGACATTGGATGTCGTTGATAACGGGATCACATCATTAGGAGAATGATGTGATGGACAAGACCCAATCCTAAGCATAGCACAAAGATCGTGTAGTTCGTTTGCTAGAGCTTTGCCAATGTCAAGTATCTCTTCCTTTGACCATGAGAGCGTGTAACTCCTGGATACCGTAGGAGTGCTTTGGGTGTATCAAACGTCACAACGTAACTGGGTGACTATAAAGGTGCACTGCAGGTATCTCCGAAAGTATCTATTGTTTTATGCGGATCGAGACTGGGATTTGTCACTCCGTGTAAACGGAGAGGTATCTCTGGGCCCACTCAGTAGGACATCATCATAATGTGCACAATGTGACCAAGGGGTTGATCACGGGATGATGTGTTACGGAACGAGTAAAGAGACTTGCCGGTAACGAGATTGAACAAGGTATCGGTATACCGACGATCGAATCTCGGGCAAGTAAAATACCGCTAGACAAAGGGAATTGTATACGGGATCGATTGAGTCCTTGACATCATGGTTCATCCGATGAGATCATCGTGGAACATGTGGGAGCCAACATGGGTATCCAGATCCCGCTGTTGGTTATTGACCGGAGAACGTCTCGGTCATGTCTGCATGTCTCCCGAACCCGTAGGGTCTACACACTTAAGGTTCGATGACGCTAGGGTTATAAAGGAAGTTTGTATGTGGTTACCGAATGTTGTTCGGAGTCCCGGATGAGATCCCGGACGTCACGAGGAGTTCCGGAATGGTCCGGAGGTAAATATTTATATATGGGAAGTCCTGTTTTGGTCACCGGAAAAGTTCCGGGTTTTATCGGTAACGTACCGGGACCACCGGGAGGGTCCCGGGGTCCACCAAGTGGGACCACCAACCCCGGAGGCTTGCATGGGCCAAGAGTGGTGAGGGACCTGCCCCTTAGTGGGCTGGTGCGCCTCCCACAAGGGCCCATGGCGCCTAAGAGGTGGAAAGGGGGCAAACCCTAAGGGGATATGGGCCTTAGGGCCCATATTGGTGCGCCTCCCTCTCCTCTCCCCTCTTGGCCGCCACCCCCTTTGCCATCGAGGGCTGCCGCCCCCCTAGGGGTGGGAACCCTAGAGGGGGGCGCACCCTCCTCCCTTTCCCCTATAAATAGTGAGGCATAGGGCTTCCCATAACACGCGATTCGATCTCTCGTTGGTGCAGCCCTACCTCTCTCCCTACTCCTCCTCTCCCGCGGTGCTTGGCGAAGCCCTGCAGGATTGCCACGCTCCTCCATCACCACCACGCCATTGTGCTGCTACTGGATGGAGTCTTCCTCAACCTCTCCCTCTCTCCTTGCTGGATCAAGGCGTGGGAGACGTCACCGGGCTGTACGTGTGTTGAACGCGGAGGTGCCGTCCGTTCGGCACTAGGATCTCCGGTGATTTGGATCACGACGAGTACGACTCCTTCAACCCGTTCTCTTGAACGCTTCCGCTTAGCGATCTACAAGGGTATGTAGATGCACTCTCCTTCCCCTCGTTGCTGGTTTCTCCATAGATAGATCTTGGTGACACATAGGAAAATTTTGAATTTCTGCTACGTTCCCCAACAGGAAGGCCCTCTCGGTGGTGTACACGAACGATCCGGTCTCGGTGGAGAGCTCCATCAAAACTATGGAGCAGTTCCTTGCCGGGGACAAGTACCGAGTGGTCAGCTTTGACCTCGAGTACACCATGGGTCGTGCCAGGCATGATCAGAAGGTTGCCATCGCCCAGTTGTGTGTGTGGCATGACATCCTCGTCTACCACTTCCACCTTGCCACAAGGCATTGCGAGCGTTTCCCCAGGTTTATCAAAAGCTCCGACTACAGTTTCTCTACGGTGGACACCACCAACGATCTAAAAGTGCTCAAGGTTTCAGACTTGAAATGCCTGAATCTTGTCAACATCCAGCACCACTACAAGGTCTGGGGCAGGATAAAAGCAAACTGAACTCCCTGGTTGACCTCGCCTCGGCCATCATCGACTCCTACTACGCGAAGATGAAGCAAGAGAGCAATAAGGACAAGAACGACATGTCAAGTATGCGGCCATGGACGCGTACACAAGCTACGAGATTTACAGGCGGATCGTTGACATGAGGAACTGTCTTCTTCCAGACCCAGACGAGGGATCGAGCCACATAGCAGTGGTGGGAGCATCACAAGAAGTAGATGACTAGACAATCGTTTCTCCTACTTTAGAATGCATGCAATTGTTTATTGAGGTGTGTGCGAATGATCTGTATAGTCACTTATGTAATTGGATGTTTATTTCAGTTATATATATACATGTTATTCTACTGAAGACAGAGCAATTCACACGGGTTATTAGCAGCAATCGTCTGTGTTATTATTGGTCTTCGCACACATTTCAGATTACAGACCTATTTGCCACGTATCACACACATCTTGTTCAGTTGAACCGTTTCCATTGTGTTGCATAATCAGACACAGTGAATCCGAGTGAGCCGTATGCTATGTATCACACATGCCTTCATCTGGCTGCCCGTTTCTTTTGTGCCTCCTCATCCCAAACAGTTAATTGAGCTGAACCATATGCCCTGCATCGCACAACAACTAAATTCTGAACCGTGTTTGATGCATCTGTCATCGCAAACGTTTTGCACCTTTTTTGGCGGTTTTTTACACCACCGTTTGCGATTATAGCATCACACACAGTTTCATCGAAGGGTCTCTGAACATAATGTCGCGTTTGGACCATCCTGCAGTAGTGATAGCCCATTAATTTTCCTAGTTGATGTGAGACTTTCTCCTTTTTTATCTTCTCCTCACAATCACCTTCTATTCCACCTATAGTGCTATATCCATGGCTCACGCTCATGTATTGCGTGAATGTTCAAAAGCTTGAGAACACTAAAAGTATGAAACAATTGATTGGCTTGTCATCGGGGTTGTGCATGATAAATACTTTGTGTGATGAAGATAGAGCATGACAAGACCTTATGATTTTGTAGGGATAACTTTCTTTAGCAATGATATTTTTAGAAGACATGATTGATTTATTAGCATGCTTGAAGTATTATTGTTTTTATGTCAATATTAAACTTTTGTTTTGAATCTTATGGATCTGAACATTCATGCCACAATAAAGAAAATTACATTGATAAATATGTTAGGTAGCATTCCACATCAAAAATTCTATTTTTATCATTTACCTACTCGAGGACGAGCATGAATTATGCTTGGGGATGCTTGATACGTCTCCAACGTATCTACAATTTTTGATAGTTCCATGCTATTATATTATCTGTTTTGGATGTTTTATATGCATTAATATGCTGTTTTACATTATTTTTGGGACTAACTTATTAACCTAGTCCCTAGTGTCAGTTTCTGTTTTTCCTTGTTTTTGGCTTTTACAAAAAATCAATATCAACTGGAGTCCAAGCGGAATAAAACTTTACGATGATTTTTCTTGGACCAGAAGAAGCCTAGGAAGCTTCGGGAGGAGGCCAGAAGACCTACAAGGAGGCCACAAGCCCTAGGGGTGCGCACCCTGGGGTGCACGCCCCTAGGCTTGTGGGCCCCTCGAAGACCTTCCAACCCTAACTCCACCACTATGAATTCTCAAATATTCCCCCTACATCAGAGGGCACACAAAAAAAACTTTTTGGCCGCCGCAAGCTTCTGTTCTCATGAGATCCCATCTTGGGGCCTTTTTTGGCACTCCGCTGGAGGGGGGTTTGATCACGGAGGCCCTCTACACCAACCTTGCAGCCCTTCCGATGATGCATGAGTACTTTACCACGGACCTAAGGGTCCATAGCTAGTAGGTAGATGGCTTCTTCTCTCTGTTTGATCTTCAACACAATGTTCTACTCGATGTTCTTGGAGATCTATTCGATGTGATCTTCTTTTGTGGTGCGTTTGTTGAGATCAGATGAATTGTGGATTTATCATCAGATTATATATGAATATTATTTGAGTCTTCTCTGAACTCTTTTATGCATGATTGAGATAGCTTAGTATTTGTCTCCGATCTATCGATTTGGTTTGGCCTACTAGATTGGTTTTTCTTGCAATGGGAGAGGTGCTTTGTGATGGGTTCAATCTTGCGGTGTCCTCACCCAGTGATAGTAGGGGTAGCGAGGCACGTATTGTATTATTTCCATTAAGGATAAAAAGATGGGGTTTATATCATATGGCTTGAGTTTATCCCTCTACATCATGTCATCTTGCTTAAGGCGTTACTCTGTTCTTATGAACTTAATACTCTAGATGCAGGCATGAGTCGGTTGATGTGTGGAGTAATAGTAGTAGATGCAGAATCGTTTCGGTCTACTTGTCACGGACGTGATGCCTATATTCATGTTCATTGCTTTAGATATCATTATAAATTTGTGTTTTTCTATCAATTGATCAATAGTAATTTGTTTACCCACCGTATGTTTTCTTCAAGAGAGAAGCCTCTAGTGAAACCTATGGCCCTGGGTCTATTTTCCTTCATATATTTTCAGATCTATAAAACTAAAGACCGGAAAATACCTTGTTGCAATTTATTTGTGTTCACTTTATTTTCCTTTTACTGATCTTTTAAATCTATCAATATTAGATGTCACCTTGCAAGTGACCATGAAGAGATTGACAACCCCTTTTTCACGTTGTGTGCAAGTGTTTGTTAGTTTGTGCAGGTGCATATATTGGGGACTTGCTTGTGCCTCCTAATGGATTGATACCTTGGTTCTTAACTGAGGGAAATACTTATCTCTACTTTTCCACATCACCCTTTCCTCTTCAAGGGAAAAATCAACACAAGCTCAAGAAGTAGCAAATCACAACATACATATCATCAAAATATCGAACAAATATCAAGTTCACATGATTACTTGCAACATGACTTCTCCCGTGACCTCAAGAACGAAAGTAACTACTCACAAATGATATGCATGCTCAAGATCAGAGGGGTATTAAATAGCATAATGGATCCGAACATATAATCTTCCACCAAATAAACCATATAGTAATCAACTACAAGATGTAATCAACACTACTAGTCACCCAGAGGTACCAATCTGAGGTTCCGGTACAAAGATTGAACACGAGAGATCAACTAGGGATTGAGAGGACATGGTGTTGTTGAAGATGTTGATGGAGATTGGCCTCCCAAAGATGAGAGGGTTGTTGGTGATGATGATGGCTTCGATTTCCCCCTGTGAGAGGGAAGTTCCCCCGGTGAATCGCTCCGCCGGAGGGCAAAATTGCTCCTACCCAAGTTCCACCTCAAGACAGTGGCGATCCATCCCGAAAGTCCTCTCCTTATTTTTCTATGTCAAAAGACCTTAAATACCAGAAGATGGGCATCAGAAGTGGGCTGGGCTGGCCACAACCCACTAGGGTGCGCCCGGGGGGCTTAGCGTGCCCTGGTGTCTTGTGGTCACCAGGTGCCCCCCTGATGACCCACAAGTATAGGGGATCAATCTTAGTCCTTTCAATAAGTAAGAGTGTCGAACCCAACGAGGAGTAGAAGGAAATGACAAGCGGTTTTCAGCAAGGTCTTCTCTGCAAGCATTGAAATTATAAGTAACTAGTAGTTTGATAGCAAGATAATTTTTAACTAGCAAGTAACGATAATGGTAGCAAAAATGCAGCAAGGTATCCCAATCCTTTTAAGGCAAAGGACAATCCAAAATGGTCTCTTATGATAAGCAAAGCGTTCTTGAGGGTACACAGGAATTTCATCTAGTCACTTTCATCATGTTGGTTTGATTTGTGTTCGCTATTTTGATAATTTGATATGTGGGTGGGCCGATGCTTAGGTGTTGTTCTTACTTGAACAAACCTCCTACTTATGATTAACCCCCTCGCAAGCATCCGCAACTATGAGAAAAGTATTAAGATAAAGTCTAACCATAGCATTAAACTTTTGGATCCAAATCAACCCCTTACGAAGTAGCGCATAAACTAGGGTTTAAGCTTCGGTCACTCTCGCAACCCATCATCTAATAACTACTCCATAATGCATTCCCTTAGGCTCTAATAAGGTGAAGTGACATGTAGTCGACGTTCACATGACACCACTAAGGGAATCACAACATACATACCATCAAAATATCGAACACATATCAAGTTCACATGATTACTTGCAACAAGATTTCTCCCCTGACCTCAAGAACAAAAGTAACTACTCACAAATTATAATCATGCTCAAGATCAGAGGGGTATTAAAAGGCATAATGGATCTTAACATATAATCTTCCACCAAATAAACCATATAGTAATCAACTACAAGATGTAATCAACACTACTAGTCACCTATAGGTACCAATCTGAGGTTCTGGTACAAAGATTGAACAGAAGAGATGAAATAGGGTTTAAATGGAGATGGTGTTGTTCAAGATTTTGATGGAGATTGGCCTCCCAAAGATGAGAGGGTTGTTGGTGATGATGATGGCTTTGATCCCCCCCGGGAGGGAAGTTCCCCCGGCGGAATTGCTCCGCCGGAGGGCAAAAGTGCTCCTGCCCAAGTTCCACCTCGAGACGGCGACGCTCCATACCGAA
This sequence comes from Triticum aestivum, assembly GCF_018294505.1. Classification (NCBI taxonomy): domain Eukaryota; kingdom Viridiplantae; phylum Streptophyta; class Magnoliopsida; order Poales; family Poaceae; genus Triticum; species Triticum aestivum. Next base: position 556,999,688 of record NC_057800.1, on the reverse strand, counting down.
AGTTCTCTCCTTATTTTTTCTAGGTAAAAAGACCTTAAATACTAGAAGATGGGCACCGGAAGTGGGCTGGGCTGGCCACAACCCACTAGGGCATGCCTGGGGGGCCTGGCGCGCCCTGGTGTCTTGTGTTCACCAGGTGCCCCCCTCCGGTAGTTATTTGCTCCAGTATTTTTTATATATTCCAAAATAATTCTCTGTAAATTTTCAGCTCATTTGGAGATGTGAAGAATAGGTGCCTCTAATGTAGCTTTTTCAGGTCCAGAATTCCAGCTGTCGGCACCCTCTTTGTATAAACCTTGCATTTTATGAGAAAAGACATTATAATTACTCCATAAAGCATTATTATGCATAAAAACATTATAAATAACAATAGAAAAACATGATGCAAAATGGTATTTAAGGTCTTTTGACCAAGAAAAGATGGTGTTGTTGAAGATGCTGATGGATATTGCCCTCGCAAGATGGGAGAGTAGTTGGTGATGCTGATGACGATGATTTCCTCCTCCAGGAGGGAAGTTCCCTCGGCGGAATCGCTCCGCCGGAGGGAAAAAGTGCTCCTGCCCAAGTTCTGCCTCAAGACGGCGGTGCTTCGTCCCGAAAATCCTATCCTTATTTTTTCTAGGTCAAATTGACTTATATACCAGAAGAGGGGCACCGGAGGTGCGCCGGGCTCCCTAGCGCGTCCAGGTGGGTTGTGCCCACCTGGTGGGTCCCCTCTAGTAGTTATTTGCTGCAATAATTCTTATATATTCCATAAAAAATCCCTGCGAAGTTTTAGCTCATTTGGAGTTGTGCAGAATAGGTGGCTGATGTCTACTACACAACCTTCTTTTTGTAGACGTTGTTGGGCCTCCAAGTGCAGAGGATTGTAGGATAGTAGCAAATTTCCCTCAAGTGGATGACCTAAGGTTTATCAATCCGTAGGAGGTTTAGGATGAAGATGGTCTCTCTCAAGCAACCCTGCAACCAAATAACAAAGAGTCTCTTGTGTCCCCAACACCCACAATACAATGGTAAATTGTATAGGTGCACTAGTTCGGCGAAGAGATGGTGATACAAGTGGTATATGGATGGTACATAAAGGTTTTTGTAATCTGAAAATATAAAAACAGCAAGGTAAATAATGATAAAAGTGAGCACAAACGGTATTGCAATGCTAGGAGACAAGGCCTAGGGTTCATACTTTCACTAGTGCAAGTTCTCTCAACAATAATAACATAATCAGATCATATAACTATCCCTCAACATGCAAAAAGAGTCACTCCAAAGTCACTAATAGCGGAGAACAAACGAAGAGATTATGGTAGGGTACAAAACCACCTCAAAGTTATCCTTTCTGATCGATCTATTCAAGAGTCCATAGTAAAATAACATGAAGCTATTCTTTCCGTTCAATCTATCATAGAGTTCATACTAGAATAACACCTTGAGACACAAATCAACCAAAACCTTAATGTCACCTAGATAATCCAATGTCACCTCAAGTATCCATGGGTATGGTTATACGATATGCATCACACAATCTCAGATTCATCTATTCAAACAAACACAAAGTACTTCAAAGAGTGCCCCAAAGATTCTACCGGAGAGTCAATACGAAAACATGTGCCAACCCCTATGCATAGGTTCATGGGCGGAACCCGCAAGTTGATCACCAAAACATACATCAGGTGGATCAATAGAATACCCCATTGTCATCACAGGTATCCCACGCAAGACATACATCAAGTGTTCTCAAATCCTTAGAGACTCAATCTGATAAGATAACTCCAAAGGGAAAACTCAATTCATTACAAGAGAGTAGAGGGGGAGAAACATCATAACATCCAAATATAATAACAAAGCTCATGATACATCAAGATCGTATCGCCTCAAGAACATGAGAGAGAGAGAGAGATCAAACACATAGCTACTGTACATACCCTCAGCCCCGAGGGAGAACTACTCCCTCCTCGTCATGGAGAGCGCCGGGATGATGAAGATGGCCACCGGAGAGGGATTCCCCCTCCGGCAGGGTGCCGGAACGGGTCTAGATTGGTTTTCGGTGGCTAGAGAGGCTTCTAGCGGCGGAACTCCTGATCTATTCTGTTCCCAGAAGTTTTTAGGGTATATGGGTATATATAGGAGGAAGAAGTACGTCGGTGGACCTCCGGGCTATCCACGAGGCAGGGGGTGGGTGCGCCCCCACCCTCGTGGGCAGCCTGGGACTCTCCTGGTCCATCTCTGATACTCCGTGGGCTTCTTCTGGTCCAAAAATAAGTTCCGTGAAGTTTCAGGTCACTTGGACTCCGTTTGATTTTCCTTTTCTATGATACTCTAAAACAAGGAAAAAACAGAAACTAGCACTGGGCTCTGGGTTAATAGGTTAGTCCCAAAAAAATATTAAAGCGCATAATAAAGCCCATAAACATCCAAAACAGATAATATAATAGCATGGAACAATCAAAAATTATAGATGCGTTGGAGACGTATCAGCATCCCCAAGCTTAATTCCTGCTCGTCCTCGAGTAGGTAAATGATAAAAATAGAATTTTTGATGTGGAATGCTACCTAACATATTTATCCATGCAATCTTCTTTATTGTGGCAAGAATATTCAGATCCATAAGATTCAATACAAAAGTTTAATATTGACATAAAAATAATAATACTTCAAGCATACTAACAAGGTAATCATATCTTCTCAAAATAACATAGCCAAAGAAAGTTGTCCCTACAAAATCATATAGTCTGGTGTCGGGTGGTTGGTGCGACATATGCCAAAGGATGGCTTATCATTGCGGGAGCCAATAAAACATCGCTGGTGCCTAGAAACGGGATAAGGCGAAGACATGCACGTCGGCGAATCTTACCCAGCTTCAGGGCTCTTCGTGGAGATAACACCCCTAATGCTGCTCTGCGGGGTCTCCGCATGGTCACTAGCTCGATGGGTAGCTACAGAATGCTCCTTGAGATGTTCGGTGAAAGGATGAAGGAGGGCCATGCCAGCCCGATCCTCTTCTCCTTGTGGTGTCTAAAAACTATCCAAAGAGCGATCTCCCCTGCATGGGAACCCTGGGGGGTTTATATAGGCCTACCCGCTAGGGGTACAATGGTAATCCGCCTGGGCTTGGGCCCTGGCCGTCTGTGTCTACGCCCGCCGGCTTCTCCGCCGACTGCCGACCCTTTGGTCGACAGGCCGGCCCCACCGCTCGGGGGTGCTGTCGGAGGCTGGTTACTGTTACCTTGCCGTTGGTGATGATGGCTTTGTCGTGGTAAGCATGGCTACAGTGCCGCTGCGAGGCGGCTCATCACTGTAGCCTTACCTTCTCTTGTCTCCTCAATGAAGCACCTCCTTGGAGGGAGAGAGCCGGTCGGCTATTGGAAGCCGGCCATACCCTTGGCCGATTGTGGGAAGCCTGGCCGCCTTTGGGATCTCCCTAACCGAGGGGGCCCGCCACCCATGGGTCGTACTGACCGCTCGCCGTGGTGACGTCACGGTCATCGCGGCAACAGTGCCGCGCCGGACGGGTGATGGCCGTCCCGTACGGTGCACTGTGGCCATGCGTGCGCCGGGATTCGGGGGTGGCAGGCTTTACTGTAGCCACGCCCCGTCTTGTCGCCGTTATATGGGTGCAGACTCTGAGGGCAAGATCTTAGCCGACTGCTGAGGGGCCGGCTCCTGGGAGTCGGCCTTTTCATGGCTGGCTTCTGGAAGTAGGCCTCCTCGTGGTCTTGTTTCTCAAAGATTTTAGGGCTAGGCCGCCTTTGCGCAGTCGGCTTGAGAGGTAGCCGGCTAGGGGAAGGCGGCCCCATGTCTTGGATGTTTGGAGGCTTTATCGGCCTATAATTTTTCTGAAGTGCCAGGGAAGCCGGCTAGGCTACCCGTGGTCATTTACTCCTACAGTAGTCCCCGAAGCTGGTTGGGCTCCGAGGCAGAAAAAAGTCGAGGAGCTCAGTCAGCTTCCTATCTTGAGGAGCCGGGAACTAGGAGCCGGTTTCGACTAGGCGCGCCGTCTCCTAGAGATCTCGAAGCTTGAAGGCGGGTGCCAGTCGGCGCGCGAGTCCGGCTGTGAGCTGACCGTTCATCGTCTGCGCGCCACATGGTATCCTCCGGCTAGAGGGACCTGCCAGCCCACACGCGCGACGGGACGCCGTCGCAGTCTGGGGCCCGCCACTACAGGGCCTCGGCCCATGCGCGGATCTTCTGCGGCTCGAACGGACCGCGCGCCCCAACGGCGGTTTCCTCACACCATGATGGCGCAATAATCGCGGGGCGTGGGGGAGTGGGTGCAGTTAATCCCGCATCCCCCACGTCCTGCCTCCTTGGCTTCGCCGCACGAGGCTATAAGTAGGGGGAGAGGAGGGGAGCGCCAAACGCTCGCGCGCTCTTCCTCGCTCTGCCCCCTCCTTCTTCTTCCTCCTCTCATCACGACAACTACCTGCCGCCGCTCGGCCTTCCTGCCAATCTTCTTGGCTTGCCGTCGCTTCATCGCAGCTGGGTCGTGCGCCCTCCTTTCGCCGCACCTTTCTCGCTGCCGCGCCATCCCCATGGCGTTGTCAAGCTCCTGGGACGGCTCCAACATCCACGACGACCATGTCAACTTCCTCCGTCGGACGTGGCAGCTGCCGGGCGCGGATCTCGTGCGGGTCCGCCTCGCGCCGGAGAGGGAGATCTCGCCGGCGCCAGAAGAGGATGGGCGGGTAATCTTTCGTTCGCACTGCCTGCGCGGATTCGGCCTGCCGGCGAGCAGGTTTCTCCGCTCGTTCCTTGAATTTTATCATCTCCAGCCATATCACCTTACCCCCAACGCGGTGATGCTGCTGTCAGCCTTCGTCACCCTGTGCGAGGGTTTTCTTGGCGTCCTCCCCACTCTTGAACTGTGGGGAGAGTTCTTTCAGTGCAAGCTCGGCACCGTCGTCGCGGGCGTGCCCGCCCCATGCGGCGCCTTCATCGCCATGCGGAGGACGAGCGACAACAACCCGTTTCCGCCCATCCCGCTGATCCAGTCGGTGAAGCTCTGGCACAAGTCCTACTTCTATGTGTAGAATATTGCTCCGCAAGGTGACTTTGTCAACCTGCCGGCTTACGTAGCCGGCCTGCCGACTGGGAGGCAGCCTTCATGGTCCTTCTAGTCCACGTCGTTGTCTCCGGGCAGGTCCTCCTCCATTGCCCGGCTCCGGGTGATGATCCAGTCGGAGGGTCTGTCCGGGGCCGACCTGGTGGCCGCCTTCATGGAGCGCCGGGTGCTCCCGCTCCAGGGCCGACCTCATATGATCTGCCAGATGAGCGGCCGCTTTGATTCGTGCCGGCTAAGCACCAAGGAGATGCCTCACGCCGAGGTGTCTTACATGGTGAACTACATTTCCAACTGCAAGCTCACCGAGGAGTGGCAGTACGGCAAGGTGTCGTACTCTCGCGCCAGTCCTCTGCTGGTGGTAAGTTTCTCTTCCTCTTTCTCTTTGCTTGTTGCCGAGTTCATGGTGGCCGACTCCTGACCAGCCGGCCTTTCTTTGGTAGAACCCCATGCTTCCACCAGCAGCCGGGGCCGCGGGGGTGGAACGCCAGTTCCTCCCCGACCGTACGATGGACGATGTAGACGACCCAGACCTGGGGGCAGCCGCCATGGAGGACGACATCGCGGGGGAAGGCGGCGACGCAGGCGGGTCCGGGCTCGGGGCCGGCTTTGAGGACTGGCCAGATGACGACGAGGCCGAAGTCATTCCGCGCCGCCGACCCGCGCCCGATCACCATGGTGCGGGCCCATCCGCCGGGCCGACTGCCCATGGCGGCGCGCAGAAGCGCCGGGCCGCGTCGATCCACTTCGGCAGTCGTCCGAAGAAGCCCAAGAGTACCGTGGCGGCGACCAAGCGGGACGAGGCGGTCGTGAAGGCAGCCCGCTTCCGCAAGGTGGTGAAGCAGCCGCAGGCAGTCTCAACGTAAGTGTCGCTGTTCTCATGCCTTCCTTTTTTCTTCTTCTTCGGTTGATGTTTTTCCAAACCCTTTTCCTCAATTTATCAAACAGGGCCCCTCTTTCCCTTGGGCGAGTCCCGGCCGCCTCCATAGTCAGAGCCATAGGATGGTCTTCAAGCTCGCGCTAGGTAGATCCCTGCGCCGACCTCCTAGAGGCGATGAAGCGGAACGCGCGGGAAGTGCGGGAGGAGCGGGAGGTGGAGGAGCGGAGGGCGGCTCGAGAGGCGGAGCAGAAGTCGGCGGAGGCACGAGCCGTCGCGGCCGCCAAGGCCCAGGCGGAGGCCGTAGACGCGGAGAGGGAGGCGGAGGCTCTGCAGAACCAGCCTTCGCAGTTCGTCATTCCCCTCCGCGCTGCGGCTCCCGACACCCCTGTGCCCCCGTTGGAGGAGGCTGTCCGCGGCCAGCCAGAGATGAAGAGGGAGGCGGTGCCATCGCCGCCGACTGGAGCGGGCCGAGGAGGCCGGCCTCAAGTGCCACCAGCGCTGCGGGCTGGGGGTGAGCCGACCGTGGGAGGGGATCTTGTGATCTCGTCACCGCTTCGCCGGCGCGCGGGGAAGGCGACTTCAGCGCCGGACGTGCAGAAGACCGTGGACGCCGGCTCGTCGGCCCAGGACCTAGAAGCGGCCAGCGACAGCTCGTCCGGGTGGATGCCGGGCGGCGGGACAGCCGTGCTGAATGTGGCGGTGCAGGACGTCCGGAACCGGCTTTAGGCCCAAGCCACCGCGTTGAAGCAGTACACCCAGGAGTTTCTCATGACGCGGTCGGTTATACGGGTGAGTCCTCCTGCTCCTTGTCGATTGCTTTTAATTTCTTCCGCAGGGGCGCATCTGCGCACCCACTGGGTGTAGTCCCCGAGTTCCGAGCCGGCTGCTGAGCAGGCGGCTTGGAACTTATTGGAAAGCTTGATTGCCATCTTGTTCTTACTCGCGTCCCTTGTCTTCTCTGCAGGAGTACCACAACCTCCGCGCGTCCGCCTTCAACTCCCTGGCCCAGGAGTTGAATCAGAAAGCCACTGATCTGGCTGAGAGCCAGAGTAAGCGCTTCATTTTTCTTTTAAGTGGGGGTGCGTCAGTGCACCCACTGGATGTAGTCTCCGAGATTTGGGCCGACTACCTAGTAGTCGTGTCGGATCTTTTCCTGACGACTTCTTTCTTTATATTTGCAGGGGCCAATGCTGACTTGAGGAGCCAGCTCAGCGGAGCCCAGACCGCCCTTCGTGCCAAGGAGGCTGAGTGCGCCGCCCTGGCTCAAGGGCGTGACCACCTGGCCAAGAGGCTGGCCGACCAGGAGGAGAGCCACAAGGCGGCCCTGAAGGCGGCGCAGGACAGCGAGGCCGCCCTCAAAGCCGAATATGAGACCGAGGCGGCAAACTGGGCCGAGATGAGGCAGGCGCTGAGCCAAGGCTGCAGCCGGGTGGAAGACTAGATTGGTAGTAGGCCGCCTTCTTCTTTGCTTCCTTGCCTGCCTTCTACTTTCTGATTCATTTTTTGACTTTGTGCCACTGCTTTCCTCTTTGTGCAGATTACTTTCCTGGCTACTCTGCCGCCGCCACCCAAGCCATCGAGGCCTACCGCGACGCGTGACGGCAGGCAGGGGCCGAGATCGCGCCGAATGCCAGCCGGTTACTTGAGGAGCAGCTTCTGGGGCTTCGAGCCCGCCTGCAGCCGGCCCACCGCATGCTCCGCCGTCTTCAGCGCGCCAGGGTGCAAGTGCTGGCCGCCCTCTGGCCTGGCGAGGTGATTCCGCGCACCCCAAGTCAGACCACTGACTGGCTGGAGGTCGCAGTCGGCTGCTTCGAGGCTTGGAAGGCGTCAGCGGCCCGGTTCGGCGCTGGGCGGGCTCTGGAGTTCGTCCGAGCTTGGTATCCTGGGCTGAACTTGGACCAGCTGAGCACCTGGCGGCAGGAGGCTGACGAGGAGCTGGAGGCGGTGCGGACGGCTATCATCTAGCGCGCCTCGGTGATCACCGAGTATACCGATACCAGCACCTTTGCTCCTGAGGTGGATGACGCCGGCGTCGCTCAGCCGGAGGAGTGGTTCGGGCTGAACCCGGCCGAAGGTGAGGACTCGGCGGAGGAGATTGCCTCCAGTGATGAGGGCGAAGGGGAAGAGGGAGAGGATGACGAAGACGCTACGCCAGATGGTGGAGCGACCAGCCCGCCTCAGCCCGATGGTGCCTCTAGCAATGATGCCGAGACTCACCTGCCGGTCACTCCTCCAGCCGGCACTGCCGACTCCGCCAACCTGCCCAACTCGCCTGTTGTTCCCCTGGCTTGATCCGCCGTCCTAGCTTTCCTGGTTGTTACTTCTTTGAACAATCTTTAAATTTGCGCAGTTCCACCCACTGGGTGTGTATTCAGACTATGTTGAATGCGGGCCTTTTGAAGGTCTTTTGTGTAAATATTATGCATGTGTTTGGCTTCCGTTTATGTTTGCTTTTTATCCCTTGCCTTTTTCCTTTGCCGCCTTCCCTTGGCCGCCGCCTTCCCAGCCGGACAGCTGCTCTGCAGTCTGTGGTCGGAGAAGGACTTGGTCATTTTGGGAAGTCAAGTACTCGAGCTTTCTCAGATTGCAGCAAGGTGAACGGGAAGCCGGCCAGCCGGCTGCTCTGGTAGCCGGCTCGCGGGTGGGAGGCCGGCTCGCGTTATATAAGTTCGTTGGTCCTTAGCCGTTTTTTGCGTGGGCATCCTTTCCTGCCCTTGGCTCTTGCCAGTCGGACAGTCGGTTCTTCGAGCTGTGACTTTTTGGTAAGAGGGGGCTTGGGTGCCGGCACACTACTTGTCTGGCTGCAGGTGGAACTTCAGATATAACTTGAGGCGGCGAGTCCCCGGGCCGACTGGTCGAACCCAGTGCCGGACGAAGAAAGCAAGTGTAATAACATAATCGTATGCGTGATACTCGTCTTTCATAGATAAAAGAGGGTAGTCCCCGAGCGCTCCTCGGGGCACCCCTTGTCTCGTACTTAGTACAAAAGGTAGCGTGCTACATACTGTTTTTTAACTGTAAAATCTTTGGAGGAGAATGGCGTTCCACGGTCGTTCCGACTCCTTGCCGGAATCATCTCTCTTGCGTGCCTTCCTCTTCTGCGTGTCGATTAGGTAGTAGGAGTCGTTGCCTAAAGCTCTGCTGATGATGAAGGGGCCCTCCCAAGGGGCCGAGAGCTTGTGCTGGCCGGCTGTTCGCTGGATCAACCGGAGCACAAGATCACCCTCTTGGAAAGATCTTGGCCTGACCTTCCGGCTGTGGTAGCGGCGCAGACCCTGCTGATAGATGGCGGACCGACTAAGAGCTAACAGCCGGCCTTCTTCCAGCAGGTCAACACCGTCTTCTCGTGCTTCCTTGGCTTCTGCCTCCGTGTACATGGTGACCCGAGGCGAGTCGAACTCGATGTCAGTTAGGATGACAGCCTCGGCACCATATACAAGGAAGAAAGGGGTGAAGCCGGTCGACTTGTTTGGGGTAGTGCGCAAACTCCAGAGGACGGCCAGCAGCTCGTCGAGCCAACAGCCGGCCGAACGCTCCAGTGGCACAACCAGTCGGGGCTTGATGCCGGAGAGGATGAGGCCGTTTGCTCACTCGACCTGGCCGTTTGACTGCGGGTGGGCAACAGACGCTAGGTCCAGCCGGATGTCGCGTGTTGCGCAGAAACGTGCCAGTGCTCCCTTTGCAAAATTTGTGCCGTTGTCGGTGATGATGCTAGGCGGTACGCCATACCGGGTTGTAATATCTACGATGAAGGTGACGACAGTCGGCCCATTCAGCTTCTTGATCGGCTTTGCCTCAATCCACTTGGTAAATTTGTCCACAGCGACGAGCAGATGCGTCATGCCGCCACATGCCATCTTGAACGGGCCCACCATGTCTAGCCCCTAGGCGGCAAAGGGCCAGGTGAGGGGGATGGTCTTGAGTGCACAAGCCGGTAGGTGTTGCTTGGAGCTGAAAACTTGGCACCCTTTGCAGTGTTTGACTAGTTCCTTGGCATCTTCCAAAGCAGTCGGCTAGAAAAATCCATGGCGAAAAGCCTTGGCGACGAGTGATCTTGAGGCTGCATGGTGGCTGCATTCGCCTTGGTGGATGTCCCTGAGGATTGCTATGCTCTTCTCTGGTTCGACGCAGCGCTGGAAGACTCCAGTGACGTTGCGCCTAACAAGATCTCGGCTGACGATTGTGTAGTCTCCGGCTCGACGTTGATCTTTTCTTGCCGAGATCTCGTCGGTTGGCAGCTCTCTGTTTACCAAGAAGTTGAGGATGGGCTGGGCCCATGATGGAGCTGTGACTTCTTCTATTGTCAAGACTGCCACTGTGATAGGGGCGGGTGGGCTGGGTGGTCAAGAGTTGGATTCGGAGTCGGCCATCGCCTGTTGTGTTGATGTAGTCCCCGGGCCGAGTTCCGAATTCCCCGGGCCGGGTGCGACTATGGAAGTCCCCGGGCCGCCTGTTAGAGTCCCCGCGCCACCTTCTTGGTTTCCCAAGTCGGATCCGACTGCATTGGGGTCAGGCGGCACGAAGATGGAATCAGATTCTGGAGACGGCTTGATAGACGGCTTGAGGAGGCGGTGGAGAGAAACGCCGGCTGGTATGGCTTGCCGGGTGGATCCTACTCGTGCCAGGGCATCTTCTTGCATGTTGTCGGCACGTGGTACATGAAGGAACTCACATCCTTCAAAATATCCACTGATTTGCTGGACGAGGAAACGATAGCTCGCCATGTTTGCGTCTTTGGCGTCCCAGTCACCGGATGACTGTTGGACCACCAAATCCGAGTCGCCATAGCACAAGATCCAGCGGATGCCGAGCTCTTTGGCTAGCCGGAGCCCGTGTATGAGCGCCTCGTACTCGGCCACATTGTTGGAGGCGGCAAAATGAACTTGCAATGTATACTTGAGCTTGTCACCCTTGGGAGAGGTGAGGACGATGCCAGCTCCCAAGCCGGTGTGCATCTTCGACCCATCGAAGTGCATCCGCCAGTGAGTGGAGTCGGGAGCCGGTGGTAGGTATTGGGTTTCGGCCCAATCGACGAGGAAGTCGACCAGTGCCTGGGACTTAATAGCGGTGCGGGGCTGGTAGAAGATCGCGTAGGGGGCCAGCTCAATGGCCCATTTGGCCACTCAGCCGGATGCATCCCGGCTGCCTATGATCTCGGCGAGCGCGGCAGTACATACGACCGTGATGGGATGCTCTTGAAAATAAGGCTTGAGCTTCTTGGCAGCGAAGTACACACCATAGCACATCTTTTGGTAGTGTGGGTAGTTCTGCTTCGAGGTGGATAAGACTTCTCTTAAATAATAACCGGCCTCTGAACCGGCTGAGCCCGGCCTTCTTCTGGGCGCTGGACTACGATGACAGTGCTGACCACCCGGCTAGTAGTGGCAATGTAAAGGAAGGCTTGGTCCGCCTGGTCGTTCCACTCGAAATGAGTGGACTTCTTCATGAGTCGGTAGAGGGGGAGGGTTTTCTCTCCGAGCCGGCTGATGAAGCGGTTCAGGGAAGCCAAGCATCCGGTGAACTTCTGGATATCCCGCAGCTTGGTGGGAATCTCCATTCTCTCTATGGCCTTGATCTTCATTGGGTTGCACTCGATGCCGCGTTCGGAGACCAGGATGCCTGGGAGATGGCCGGCTGGTACTCCGAACATGCATTTCTCGGGGTTGAGCTTGATTTGGAATCGGCGTAAGTTTTCAAATGTTTCTCTGAGGTCTTCCAGCAAGGTGCCGCGCTTCTCCGTCTTCACTACAATATCGTCTACATAGACGTGGGCATTTCTGCTGAGCTACTTGAGGAGGCATTTCTGCATGCAACGCTGAAAAGTGGCACCAGCATTTGTCAAGCCGAATGTCATAGTCAGGTAGCAGAAGGCTCCAAATGGTGTGATGAAGGCGGTTTTCAGGCGGTCAGCTGGATCCAACTTTATCTGGTGGTAGCCTGAGTAAGCATCCAAGAAGCTCAACAGCTCGCATCTGGCTGTGGAGTCTATTACTTGATCAATCCTTGGCAAGGCGAAGGGATCTTTGGGGCACGCCTTGTTAAGGCTAGTGTAGTCTATACACATGCGCCACTTGTTATTTTTCTTCAGCACGAGGACCGGGTTGGCGAGCCACTCTGGGAAGAAAACTTCCATAATGAAGCTGGCTGCCAGAAGCCGGGCTATCTCTTCTCCTACAATCCTTCTCTTCTCCTCTGATAGTCGGCGGAGAGGCTGTTTGACTGGTTTCGCACCTTCTCGGAGATGTAGCTTGTGCTCGGCGAATTCCTTCGGCGCACCCGGCATGTACTTGGGGGACCATGCAAAAATGTCCCGATTCTCACGGAGGAAATCGCCAAGCTCGCCTTCCTATTTGCTGTCCAGGTTTGTCCCGATGGTGGCAAACCTTTCTGACTGATCTGGGTCCAGAGGTACCCTCTTTGTTTCTTTGGCCGGCTGAAAAGAACTTTGGGCACCACATTCCTTGGGGTCGGGGGACAGGGCCGGCTGCTTGCCGGCTATGGCCACGACTCGGTCTAGTATCTTGTTCTCTTCAGCAATTACAAGGGACTCGGCCAGCCGGCTGCTGGCAGCCGCGCACTCGAAGGATTTCTTGTAGTCTCCGGCTATGGTGATGATGCCCTTGGAACTTGGTATCTTCATCTTGAGGTAGGCATAATGGGGTACAACCATGAACTTGGCCAGGGCAGGTCGGCCAAGCAACGTGTGGTAAGGGCTCTCTAGATCCACCACTTCAAACCACACCGCCTCTCGGCGGAAATGATCCTTGTCCCCGAAGAGGACACCTATCTTGATCTTGCCGATTGGGGAGCAGGACAAGCCGGGTACGATGCCATGGAATACAGTCCGACTGGGCATGAGCTCCTTTGTCATGATGCTCAGCTTCTCCATGGTGTCACGGTATAGGATATTGATGCTGCTCCCACCATCTATCAGCACACGGGAGAAACGGGCGGCTCGCCTTTCCGTAGCGAGGGTGGCATCCAGAACTAATGCGTAAGAGCCGAGAGACGGCATCACCTCTGGGTGATCTGTCCGGCTCTAGCTAATAGGCCTTTCTGACCAGTGCATGAACTCTGGGTTGTTGGAGGCGACAGTGTTGACTTCTTGGTTTTGTTGGCGTCGGCTACGCCGATCTTCTGGCTGGCTTGTAAAGACGACGTAGGCGGCATGCTCGTCGGGGTACTCATCTTGAACTGCCCCGACCGCTGGTCGAGCGGCAGGCTGCGGGGGAGCCGGAGGCGGCTGACCAGCAGGCGGAGGTGGCGCCATCCCCTCACCCTTGGAGATCCGTGTGAGCCAATGGCATTTTCTGGTCGTGTGGTTTGAATGCTTTGCGCCGCTGTGAAACTTGCAGGTGGCATCAAGTGCTTGCTTGTAGGAGAAAGACGGATGCCAAGCCGTCCTGCCGCCCTTCTTCTTCTTGGGTGCGGGCTGCCCTTCGAGTTGTTCGTCTTTGACTATGGCCACTTGCCGACTGGCGGAAGGTGGCAGGGGAGCCTTGCGCTTGTGGTCGTTCTGGTACGGGCGTCGGCCGGACTCTCCAGCCGGCGTCTTGGGACTTGGAGCGAGCACCTTCTCGGAGGCGTCTACTCGGAGCTCGGTCTTCATCGAGGAATCGGCCGTGGCGTATTTGTCGGCTATGACCAGCAGCTCGTCAAGCGTAGTCGGCTCAGCAGTGAAGTACTCTATAGCTTGGAGTCCGTGCTTGAGGAGGGTGCCTTCTCGACACCCAGCGGTGAAGTACTCTATAGCTTGGACCTCGTGCACTCCCTTGCAGGAATTGCGGAGCTCGGCCCAACGCGTGAGGTAGTCGCGAGTCAATTCGTTGGGCCCTTGGACACACAAGGAGAGCTATCGGGGCTTGGGAGCCTGCTTGTATGTGCTGACGAGGTTGCGTATGGAGGCTTCAGTGAAGTCTAGCTAGCTGTTGACACTGTAAGGCTTGAGGCTGTTGAGCCTGGTGCGCGCCGTGCCTTGGAGCATGAGGGGCACATATTTTACGGCAACATGCCTGTTGCCGTTTGCGATGCTAACCGCGGTGGAGTAGTCGATAAACCAATCTTTCGGCTTCACGGAACCATTGTACTTGGGTGTGTCTCTTGGGAGTGAGAACCCTTTGGGAAAGGGCTCGTCGCAGATGCGGGGCCGAAGCAAGACGGGCCGACCTCATCTTCTTCTTCCAGGGCCAGGGATCACGCAAGGGGGTCAATCCGGTGGCGGGCATCATTCTCGCCGACTCCTTCACGGCGACCCAGCCGGCCGCTGAGGGTGGGATGCGTGACAGGCGGCGGGGTAGGGTATCTCTCCCCACGAGGCGGAGGAGGAGGGGGGTTGCCCCGCCACTCTATGGCTCGAGGGCAGCCCTCTGCGTCATGCTCGATGGAGATTCGAGTCTGGCTGCGGCTGGCAGCCGACTCTTTTTCTTTTCTTGCGCGGGTGTTGCCCGTGGTCGGGGTTCGGGACGTCGCGCCATGTTCTCGGTGCTGTGGAGGACTTTTGGCGCGGACGCTGGCTTCATGCCGCTCCGTGGCCGCGTCGATAAGTTGCTGGATGCCTCTGGTCATGTAGGGGAGCTCGTTAGGCCCCAGCCCATTCAACTCGTCTGCGTCCGCCTGGGCGCCGCGCAAGTTCTCGGGAGGCGTGGCATAGACAGGGCGGTCTGCTCCCAGCATGTCGGCGATAGCTGCGCCATGTTTCTTGATGATGACGACGCGGCTCGGCCCGTCGGGAGGCGGCGTGCCGAAGGCAGCACGGTCGACCTCGCATTGGTGAGCCTCGGTGAGGCGTCTCATGGTGGCAAGCTTCTGGCCCTCCGCAACGAGGGCGAGGCGGCGCGCCTCCAATGTCTTGGCATCCGCATCGGCCGGGACGGGGACGGACAAGTCGTGCAGCGCCGTTTGCAGAGCGTCGTGGGCGTTTTCGCCTGAGGGGGCACCATGGCTGATGACCAGTACCTCGGTGATGGCACTGCCGCTCCTGTCGGCTCGAGGAAGAGGGTCGTTGATGACCACCACGTTGGTGGGGAAGGCGTCAAAGGATGCCGTGTCAGAGTCGACAAGCATCGGGTCGGTGGAGCCAACCGACTCAAAGTCCGCGGCGAGCTCGCCGGAGACGTGGAGTTGGTCGAGGAGGCTGACGAGGTGGCTCTCGGGGCAGTCTGTGCCCGCGTCGGATGCGGGCTCGTCAAAGATGCGGGCCTCGCTAAGAAGATCGGTGAGGCAACTTGCTGCGCAAGCGTCGACGACGTCTTGCAGCACGTCAGGGCAAGCGCCATCGGGCGAGCTGGGCTGGCTACGCACATTGGGAAGGAAGAGGGTTCCCGTCCAGAACGGGTCTTCGGACGACGGTGCACCTGGCCCCACGGTGGGCACCAGATGTCGGGTGGTTGGTGCAACATATGCCAAAGGATGGCTTATCATTGTGGGAGCCAATAAAACATCGCCGGTGCCTGGAAACGGGATAAGGTGAAGACATGCATGCCGGCGAATCTTACCCAGCTTCAGGGCTCTCCATGGAGATAACACCCCTAATGCTGCTCTACGGGGTCTCCGCATGATCACTAGCTCGATGGGTAGCTAAAGAATGCTCCTTGAGATGTTCGGTGAAAGGATGAAGGAGGGCCAGGCCAGCCCGCTCCTCTTCTCCTTGTGGTGTCTAAAAACTATCCAAAGAGCGATCTCCCCTGCATGGGAACCCTGGGGGTTTATATAGGCCTACCCCCAGGGGTACAATGGTAATCCGCCTGGGCATGGGCCCTGGCCGTCTGTGTCTACGCCCGCCGGCTTCTCCGCGGACTGCCGACCCTTTGATCGACAGGCCGGCCCCACCGCACGGGGGTCCTGTCGGAGGCTGGTTACTATTACCTTGCCCTTGG
The DNA here is from genome assembly GCF_018294505.1 of Triticum aestivum. Classification (NCBI taxonomy): domain Eukaryota; kingdom Viridiplantae; phylum Streptophyta; class Magnoliopsida; order Poales; family Poaceae; genus Triticum; species Triticum aestivum. The sequence goes on along the minus strand of NC_057800.1, from coordinate 556,983,877 downwards.
TGATGATGGCTTTGTCGTCGTAAGCATGGCTATAGTGCCGCTGCGAGGCGGCTCATCACTGTAGCCTTACCTTCTCTTGTCTCCTCAATGAAGCACCTCCTTGGAGGGAGAGAGCTGGTCGGCTATTGGAAGTCGGCCATACCCTTGGTCGACTGTGGGAAGCCTGGCCGCCTTTGGGATCTCCCTGGCCGAGGGGGCTCGCCACCCACGGGTCATACTGACCGCTCGCCGTGGGTGATGTCACGGTCATCGCGGCAACAGTGCCGCGTCGGACGGGTGATGGTCGTCCCGTACGGTGCACTGTGGCCATGCATGCGCCGTGATTCCGGGGTGGCAGGCTTTACTGTAGTCACGCCCCGTCGTGTCGCCGTTACGTGGGTGCAGACTCTGAGGGCAAGATCTTAGCCACCTGCTGAGGGGCCGGCTCCTGGGAGTCAGCCTTTTCATGGCTGGCTTCTGGAAGTCGGCCTCCTCGTGGTCTTGTTTCTCAAAGATTTCAGGGCTAGGCCGCCTTTGCGCAGCCAGCTTGAGAGGTAGCCGTCTGGGGGAAGGCGGCCCCATGTCTTGGACGCTTGGAGGCTTGATTGGCCTATAATTTCTATGAAGTGCTAGGGGAAGCCGGCTAGGCTACCCGTGGTCATTTACTCCGACATCTAGCCGTGCTCCATCTTCACCACACAATGTATTTAAATCATGCACAACCCCAATGACAAGCCAAGCAATTCTTTCATACTTTTGATGTTCTCAAACTTTTTCAATCTTCACGCAACATATGAGCGTGAGCCATGAATATAGCACTATAGGTGGAATAGAATGGTGGTTGTGGAAAAGACAAAAAGGAAAAGATAGTCTCACATCAACTAGGCGTATCAACGGGCTATGGAGATGCCCATTAATAGATATCAATGTGAGTGAGTAGGGATTGCCATGCAACGGATGCACTAGAGCTATAAATGTATGAAAGCTCAACAAAAGAAACAAAGTGGGTGTGCATCCAACTTGCTTGCTCACGAAGACCTAGGGCATTTGAGGAAGCCCATTGTTGGAATATACAAGCCAAGTTCTATAATTAAAATTTCCCACTAGTATATGAAGGTGACAAAATAAGAGACTCTCTATCATGAAGATCATGGTGCTACTTTGAAGCACAAGTGTGGAAAAAAGGATAGTAGCATTGTCCATTTTCTATTTTTTTATTTGGCCTTTCTTTTTTTGGCTTTCTCTTTTTTTGGCCTTTCCTTTTTTGGCCTTTCTCTTTTTTTGGGACAATACTCTATGAATGATGATCATCACACTTCTATTTATTTACAACTCAATGATTACAAAGTATGACTCTATATGAATGCCTCCGGCGGTGTACCGGGATAGCAATGATGCATGAGTGACATGTATGAAATAATTATGAACGGTGGCTTTGCCACAAATACAATGTCAACTACATGATCATGCAAAGCAATATGACAATGATGGAGCGTGTCAGAGTAAACGAAATGGTGGAAAGTTGCATGGAAATATATCTCGGAATGGCTATGGAAATGCCATGATAGGTAGGTATGGTGGCTGTTTTGGGGAAGGTATATGGTGGGTGTATGATACCGGTGAAAGGTGCGCGGCATTAGAGAGGCTAGCAATGGTGGAAGGGTGAGAGTGCGTATAATCCATGTACTCAACATTAGTCATAAAGAACTCACATACTTATTGCAAAAATCTATTATTTATCGAAACAAAGTACTACGCGCATGCTCCTAGGGGGATAGATTGGTAGGAAAAGACCATCGCTCGCCCCCGACCGCCACTCATAAGGAAGACACTCAATAAATAAATCATGCTCCAACTTTGTCACATAACGGTTTACCATACGTGCATGCTACGGGAATCACAAACTTTAACACAAGTATCTCTAAAATTCACAACTACTCAACTAGCATAACTCTAATATCACCATCTTCATATCTCCAAACAATTATCGAGTATCAAACTTCTCTTAGTATTCAATGCACTTCATATGAAAGTTTTTATTATATCCCTCTTGGATGCCCATCATATTAGGACTAAATTCGTAACCAAAGCAAATTACCATGCTGTTTAGAGACTCTCAAAATAATATAAATGAAGCATGAGAGTTCATCTATTTGTTCAAAATAAAACCACCGCCGTGCTCTAAAAAGATATAAGCGAAGCACTAGAGCAAACAAGAAACTACTCCGAAAGATATAGTGAAGATCAATGAGTAGTTGAATAATTATTTAACTATGTGAAGACTCTCTAACATTTAAGAATTTCATATCTTGGTATTTTATTCAAACATCAAGAAAAACAAAATAAAATAAAATGACGCTCCAAGCAAAACACATATCATGTGGTGAATAAAAATATAGCTCCAAGTAAAGTTACCGATGAACAAAGATGAAAGAGGGAATGCCTTCCGGGGAATCCCCAAGCTTAGGCTCTTGGTTGTCCTTGAATATTACCTTGGGGTGCCTTGGGCATCCCCAAGCTTAGGCTCTTGCCACTCCTTATTCCATAGTCCATCGAATCTTTACCCAAAACTTGAAAACTTCACAACACAAAACTTAACAGAAAACTCGTAAGCTCCGTTAGTATAAGAAAATAAATCACCACTTAGGTACTGTTGTGAACTCATTCTAAATTCATATTAGTGTAATATATACTGTATTCCAACTTCTCTATGGTTCATACCCTCCGATACTACTCATTGATTCATCAAAATAAGCAAACAACACATAGAAAACAGAATCTGTCAAAAACAGAACAGTCTGTAGTAATCTGGATCAAACGTATACTTCTGGAACCCCAAAAATTCTAAAATAAATTTCTGGACGTGAGGAATTTATCTATTAATCATCTGCAAAAATAATTAACTAAATACCAATCTCCAATAAAAAATGCCAGCTAATCTCGTGAGCGCTAAAGTTTCTGCTTTTTACAGCAAGATCTCAAAGACTTTCCCCAAGTCTTCCCAACGGTTCTACTTGGCACAAACACTAATTAAACACAAAAAACACAACAAAAACAGAGGCTATATAATTTATTTATTACTAAACAGGAACAAAAATCAAATAACAAAAATAAAATTGGGTTGCCTCCCAACAAGTGCTAACGTTTAACGCCCCTAGCTAGGCATGATGATTTCAACGATGCTCACATAAAGGATAAGAAATGAAACATAAAGAGAGCATCATGAAGAATATGACTAGCACATTTAAGTCTAACCCTCTTCCTATGCATAGGGATTTTGTGAGCAAACAACTTGTGGGAACAATAATCAACTTGCATAGGAAGGCAAAACAAGTATAACTTTAAAACTTTAAGCTCATAGAGAGGAAACTTGGTATTATTGCAATTCCTACAAACATATGTTCCTCCCTCATAATAATTTTCAGTAGCATCATGAATGAATTAAACAATATAATTATCACATAAAGCATTCTTTTCATGATCTACAAGCATAGAATTTTTATTACTCTCCACATAAGCAAATTTCTTCTCATGAATAGTAGTGGGAGAAGACTCAACAAAATAATTACCGTGTGAGGCATAATCCAATTGAAAACGAAAATTATGATGACAAGTTTCATGGTTATCATTATTCTTAATAGCATACAAGTCATCACAATAATCATCATAGATAGCAACTTTGTTCTCATAATCAATTGGATCCTCTTCCGAAATAGTGGATTCATCACAAAATAAAGTCATGACTTCTCCAAATCCACTTTCATCAATATAATCATCTTAAATAGGAGGCATGCTTTCATCATAATAAATTTGCTCATCAAAACTTGGGGGACTAAAAATATCATATTCATCAAACATAGCTTCCCCAAGCTTGTGGCTTTGCATATCATTAGCATCATAGGTATTCATGGAATTAATACTAACAATATTGCAATCACGCTCATCATTCAAATATTCAGTGCCAAACATTCTAATGCATTCTTCTTCTAGCACTTGAGCACAAGTATTGGAATCCTTATTCTCAGGAAAGACATTAAAAAGATGAAGCATATGAGGCATATTTAATTCCATTTTTTGTAGCTTTCTTTTATAGACTAAACTAGTGATAAACAAGAAACTAAAAGATTTGATTGCAAGATCTAAAGATATACCTTCAAGCGCTAACCTCCCCGACAACGGCGCCAGAAAAGAGCTTGATGTCTACTACACAACCTTCTTCATGTAGACGTTGTTGGGCCTCCAAGTGCAGAGGTTTGTAGGACAGTAGCAAATTTCCCTCAAGTGGATGACCTAAGGTTTATCAATCCATAGGAGGCGTAGGATGAAGATGGTCTCTCTCAAGCAGCTCTGCAACCAAATAACAAAGAGTCTCTTGTGTCCCCAACACACCCAATACAATGGTAAATTGTATAGGTGGACTAGTTCGGCGAAGAGATGGTGATAAAAGCGGTATATGGATGGTAGATAAAGGTTTTTGTAGTCTGAAAAATATAAAAACAGCAAGGTAACTAATGATAAAAGTGAGCACAAACGGTATTGCAATGCTAGGAAACAAGGCCTACGGTTCATACTTTCACTAGTGGAAGTTCTCCCAACAATAATAACATAATTGGATCATATAACTATCCCTCAACATGCAACAAAGAGTGTAACACCCCAAAAATTTACCAGGTTTTAGTTATTAAAATTTTGCCAAGAGTTTAAATTTTTTGCATGCAAGTATATCTCTGTTGATTTCAAAACTTTTCTTTTAATATTAAGAAATTTTTCCCAAGTGGATCCTTCCAAAATATATTGGACTTATTTTCCCTCTCATTTAAAAAAACATCTCTCAATCAGGAGATTTATTTATAAAATTATTTCACCCTGAGCTTTATTCATAAAATGACTTGTTTTAAAATTTGGAGCTCTTTTTGAACTACAACCATTTGATATATTTAACTAAAAATTTCACCAAGGTTTGGAGATATCATGTGATGTCTCTAAATCACTTTTGTGCAATAATATATTTCATTCATTGCATATTTTGAGCTCTACACCCAATTTTCTTCTCTGGTCCAGAGAGCAATTTTGCACTACAACCCTTTTAAATAATTCTTTCTAGCCTCCACCAAAATTATGGGATGTCGGTAGAAACATATCATTCCATTATATGCAAAAATCCAGGCTTGTTCTTTGAAAACTTTGAGTGAATCAACCTCTTTTCCATTCTGGTCCAATTTGAGGATTTGTACAGCAACCACCATTTTAGTTGCTCCTATATCCATGATTACTTTTTCTACTGGTAGTCCCCCTTGCCAAACCCTTAAGTCCAGGAGAGTGGACCCATTGGATGATTCTAAGTGCTTGCAACAATGCCATTTGCTTTCTGTCCAGAATTGAAGTTTTGCAAAACTTGCACTAACAAGTTTCTTCATTTGGCAAACTAACCTCACCACCCTCTTGTGAATCCAAAGAGACTAGGATCTGGAAATTTTGGCCACTCCAAGAAATGCCTAAATGCCCTTAGCATTTTGTCAAACACCTTATGGGCATGATCTATTTTGACATGAGTTTTTGTTTACACTGTGAACTTAATCCCCTGACCAGACCAGCATGTCCAATGGTTTTGCCTTAGACTATAACCCCACCCTGCTAACTTTCTTGTGGTTTGGAGCCCCCTAACATGCCATAGCATTTCGTCGAGCACGTCCCGTGCGTGCACTGGGCGCGCCCAGAGCGCGCAAATTGCAGCCGCGCGCCCGAGCCGACACGCTGCCCCCCCTGGATTTTGGCCCGCTCTGCAGCACCTCGCCACGCACTACCCTCCTCACAGCAACGCGCCAAGCCACCCTGGCAGCCTACAGCGCCGCCGACAGAGCTTTTGGCGGCACACCGGCGGCCGCAGCGCGCCTCTGCCGCGGTTGGCGCCGCCAAAGCCACCCGGGCTTGCCACCTGCCCCAAGGAACAGCGCAAGCTTATCCTCCGCTCGTCGGCTAGCTCCCGTCGTCGCCACGACGCCCTGACGCTACAGGGAGGCGGTTCGCCATCGTCCTTATCGCCGGCCGCCGCGGAACAGCCTTGCCTCGCCTATATAAGGACCCCCTAACTCATCCGAGCACGCATGCAACCTCAGTCCACCTCCCTAGTTTCCCCATGGCAGCCAATCGACCTGAGGAGGTCGTCTTCTTCATCTCCGGCAACTCCTGCCGCCGCCACTGTCCCATCCATTCCAGCGCCACCAGGGCCTCTCCCTCCCATTTATCTTCACCAAGAACACCTCCTTCCTTCCAGGAACCCAACCCCCTACTTGATTTTGATCGGGAGCCATCGCCGCCACCAAATCACTTTGTCACCGAAGCCCCCCTCCGCCATGGAGCTCGCCGCCGGCGACTCCCTCCGTCCCCACCGGCCTGGCGACCACCGAGAGGACCGCCCTAGAGTGGCGGATCCATCCCCGCCCTCGGGGCCCCGCGAGGAGCCGCCAGTCGCCGGCGACGATCGCCGGAGCTCCGCCTCCGCTCGGGACAGAGAAAGAAGGGGGAAAAAGAAATAGGCAAACCTGACTAGTGGGCCCCCGGGACCCACTGTCAGTGTCTCACCGCACCGTCCACGTGTTTAAGTGAAGGCGTAATCCACCCCAGTACGTTTCTCCCGCTTCGAAAGCGTATTCCATTCTGAAACGTTTTTCTTTTTCTGTTTTATTTAAAATCAGATTTGACCAAAACTTTGACTGGTTATATCTTTTTAAATACAACTCCAAATGAAATGATTCTTTTTCCTACCTCTCTCAAATTTCACCTAGTTTATTTTAAGATTTATTTGAAAAAAATTCAGAACAACTTTTGGTGTTGTTTTTATTTTGTGTGTTAATTCTTTTATATTGCTAAAATAGGATTTTTGAAGAGAGGAGAAATGTTTCAAGTTTTGGAGTGCACCCTGCCTTTCCACACATTGAAGGCAAGCATTCTGAACCCCGTCATAATATTTTTGTGTGTTCGATGACACGTTCATAACATCACCTCACTTTGGAGAAACTTGTTATTTCATGTGATATGATCATATGCATGGGTGCATGTTATTGATTTCCATGCTGTTGGAAATGGACACACTTGTGATGATAATCACCCTCATGTGCCTTGCATGCATACCGGCAGGAACCCGGGAAAACCTCTGCCTTGGGTAGGCATGAGTTTGTCGCCGGTCTCCGTCGGGACGGTTATGTCTGGTATGGCATGGCAAGGTGATATGAGCGGTGACTCTGTTGGTTGAAATATATTCGTCATGCTAATCATGCAGGGAATACTTAAACCTCCTGAGTCGACCGTAGATCGAGTCTTGTGCCAGTAACCCCCATACTTGTTTCGTACTACCTCTCATCTCTACAGCAAGTAGAGTACGGTTCAGTAAGTTATCAACCTCTTTCTAGCACACACCGTACAGAGAGGCCATGGTGGAAGATACCGGTTGTAGCTGGTAGGCAGGCCACCTGGTCCGGGGGCATGGGTGTTTCCGGTTGGGACTGAGAGGGGAGGCCACCCCTTAGAGGGCGCGATATAAATTTGATCCCATGTTACGCGAGGTTGTAGCCTCCCCACTTAGAGTTTGCTTGACAGGTGTCGTGGGTGATTCCAGACACGTGTGAGTTAAGCTGGTGTGTGCAAGTTAGGTGTGTTTTCAACAAAAAGACCGTAGACGGAATTAGTCCCGATGGACTAAAGAAATCCGTTACACGTGGGTAAAGAGTACACCCTCTGCAGAGAATAAATCTATTCGAATAGCCGTGTCCATGGTTAAGGATTACAGTCTGGGATGGGTCAGGTGTCGGTCTTAGTGTCGGTCTTCGGAGGTGAAACTGTTAACCAGAAATGGAATTACTACTTGTGACTTGTGATAACTATGATTATTATTATTGTTGACTAACCTGTGATATTATTGTTATTATCAAGTATCTCTGGGATGGTTCTACCTCCGGGATATTCACTATGATTGTTTATTTTAAAGCCCTTTGTGTGGTGTCGCTCAGACGCCCGACTGTGGCATTTTTTTTAAAGCCCTTTATGTGGTGTCGCTCAGACGCCCGACTGTGGCATTTCTTTTAAAGCCCTTTATGTGGTGTCGCTCAGACGCCCGACTGTGGCATTTCTTTTAAAGCCCTTTATGTGGTGTCGCTCAGACGCCCGACTGTGGCATTTCTTTTAAAGCCCTTTATGTGGTGTCGCTCAGACGCCCGACTGTGGCATTTCTTTTAAAGCCCTTTATGTGGTGTCACTCAGATGCCCGACTGTGGCATTTCTTTTAAAGCCCTTTATGTGGTGTCGCTCAGACACCCGACTGTGGCATTGCTTTTAAAGCCCTTTATGTGGTGTCGCTCAGACGCCCGACTGTGGCATTTCTTTTAAAGCCCTTTATGTGGTGTCGCTAAGACGCCCGACTGTGGCTTTGCTTGTTATTTATTTCATAAATTTTAATACTACTATGTTATTGCAATTTTATAAATAACTTGCTTGCACGCATCAGAGATTTATTTATCTTTTGTGACTGTCGTCATGAGCATAAAATATTTTTCAGCACATCATTGTTATATTATACCTGTGTTCATAATGTTTGCGAGTACATTCAAAGTACTCACTGGCTTGTCCCTGGCTATTGTCTTGGCCAGATTTCTTGCGCGGAAAGGAGCGACCATGTTGAAAGCCCCAGAACCCACACAATGGAGATAGCAGCCTCGCGAAGATAGGAGTTAACCTGGTCAGCTGTTCCTGTTGGGAAATGGAGTCCCATAGACACTGATGTTTCACAACCCGCTTCCGCCATCAACCACTAGAAACCATTTGTTGTACTCACAGGCCAGAATGGCCTTGTGCTACATATTTTGTTTTCTGCTTGGAATTTCTGTATCAAGATGGAGCCTCATCAGCTAACAGTAATCCTGGGGCTGATGAGCACAACGGTCTTTTCTGGAAATTTATTACCCGGAAAACCGGTCGTGACAAAGAGTCACTCCAAAGTCACTAATAGCAGAGAACAAACGAAGAGATTATGGTAGGGTACGAAACCACCTCAAAGTTATCCTTTCTGATCGATCTATTCAAGAGTCCGTAGTAAAATAACATGAAGCTATTCTTTCCATTCAATCTATCATAGAGTTCGTACTAGAATAACACCTTAAGACACAAATCAACCAAAACCCTAATGTCACCTAGATACTCCAATGTCACCTCAAGTATCCGTGGGTATGGTTATACGATATGAATCACACAATCTCAGATTCATCTATTCAAACCAACACAATGTACTTCAAAGAGTGTCCCAAAGATTCTACCGGAGAGTTAAGACGAAAACGTGTGCCAACCCCTATGCATAGGTTCATGGGCGGAACCCGCAAGTTGATCACCAAAACATACATCAAGTGGATCAATAGAATACCCCATTGTCACCATGGGTATCCCACGCAAGACATACATCAAGTGTTCTCAAATCCTTAGAGACTCAATCCAATAAGATAACTCCAAAGGGAAAACTCAATTCATTACAAGAGAGTAGAGGGGGAGAAACATCATAACATCCAACTATAATAGCAAAGCTCGCGATACATCAAGATCGTATCACCTCAAGAACACAAGAGAGAGAGAGAGATCAAACACATAGCTACTGGTACATACCCTCAGCCCCGAGGGAGAACTACTCCCTCCTCGTCATGGAGAGCGCCGGGATGATGAAGATGGCCACCGGAGAGGGATTCCCCCTCCGGTTGTGTGCCGGAACGGGTCTAGATTGGTTTTCGATGGCTACGGAGGCTTCTGGCGGTGGAACTCCCGATCTATTCTGTTCCCGGATGTTTTTAGGGTATATGGGTATATATAGGAGGAAGAAGTACGTCGGTGGACCTCAGGGCTGTCCACGAGGCAGGGGGCGCGCCCAGGGGGTGGGCGCGCCCCCACCCTCGTGGGCAGCCCGGGATTCTTCTGGTCCATCTCCAATACTCCGTGGGCTTCTTCTGGTCCAAAAATAAGTTCCATGAAGTTGCAGGTCAATTGGACTCCGTTTGATTTTCCTTTTCTGCGATACTCTAAAACAAGGAAAAAACAGAAACTGGCACTGGGCTCTGGGTTAATAGGTTAGGCCCAAAAATAGTGTAAAAGTGCACAATAAAGCCCATAAACATCCAAAACAGATAATATAATAGCATGGAACAATCAAAAATTATACATAAGTTGGAGACGTATCAGTGGCCTGATGTAGATTTTTCAGGTCCAGAATTCCAGTTGCCAGTATTCTCCCTCTTTGTGTGAACCTTTCATATTATGAGAGAAAATGCATTAGAATTACTCCAAGAAGCATTATTATGCATAAAAACATTATAAAAAACAGTAGGTAAACATGGTGCAAAATGGACGTATCAACTCCCCCAAGCTTAGACCTCGCTTGCCCTCAAGCGAAAACCGAAATAGAAAAACATGTCCACATGCTTAGAGAGAGAGAGAGAGAGGTGTCAATAAAAACAAAATATGGACATAGAAGCATCATGTATATTATTATAACAGGAACAAACTTTATCATAGAACTTTTATCACATAACTTTTATCACAGACTTCTCATGAATAAGTAACAATTCATCACAACATCGAAGTATAAAGCATAAACTCTATTGAAAACCAACAAACTATGTTCTCAGTCAACTTTGCAACTACAATTCATCATGTTCTCAGGAAGGGTCATGTATTGGAGCCTTTTGGCAAGTACACATACTCAACCATCATATAGTTCTCTATGATTGCTAACACTCACCGCATACACATGAGCAAAAAGTTTCAACCGGACACTTAGAAAGATAGAGGCTTATAGTTTCGCCACCCAACATATTCACCTCAAGGGTGATGTCAACAATAATAACTCATGCTACCCATATCCAACTGGATATATGTGCCTAGATCTTTCCTCACCACATGGTGCTTGCCAAAAGAGAAAATAAAAAGGAATAGAGAGAAGTACTTTGACTCTTGCATAAAAGTAAATACATAAAGGTAAAATATAGGCCCTTCACAGAGGGAAGCAGAGGTTTCCATGCACTTTTTGGTTGTATGCTCAATCTTTTAGTGCAAAAGAATGTCACGTTATATTGCCCCTTGTGATAGCAACCTTTATTATGAAGTCTGTCGCTTTTATTCTTTTCCATCACAAGTTCGTACAACGCTCAATTTTCTCTTACACTAAATGATCTAACACTTTTAGACGAAATTTTTATTGCCTTATTGCATCGATGGCAACTTACTTGAAGGATCTTACTCAACCCATAGGTAGGTATAGTGGACTCTCAAAACAAGATTTGGTTTAAGGGTTTTGGATGCACAAGTAGTATCTCTACTTAGTGTAGAATTTTTGGCTAGCAAAGATGGGGGCAAGCACCACATGTTAAAGGGTCTATGACAATATAACTTCTATGTGAATATGAACAAACATAAATCATTACATTGTCTTCATTGTCCAACGTCAACAATTTTGGCATATAATATTTTGATGGGGGCTCACAATGAAAGAAGTTGTCCAAGATAGTGTATTTGCATGTGAAACTTCTCTTCCCTGATTAATTCTTTCATGAATTGCATCATGAACCAATGCTATGTTTGTCAATATCCAATAAATTTTACTACTTATACTCTTCCTTATGTGATGTCATTACTTATGATAAGATTAGCACATGATCTTTTTCATTTATTTCCTTTCTTTTATTGAACATGAAAGTAAAGAAAGGAAGACTCAAACTAAACTTTATTATATATCTCGCACACAATTGCAAGGATAGATCACTAATTAAGCAAACACTCAAAAAGAAAGGATCGAACTAAACTTTTATTCAACTAAAGAAAGATAACTAAGAATCGAACTAAGATAAGAAAAGGCAAAAGATAATGGGGGTGATACGATACCGGGGCACCTCCCCCAAGCTTGGCACAAGCCAAGGGGAGTGCCCATACCCGATACTCAAGTCTCCTTTGGTTATGAAGAATGAGGTGGTGAGGTAGTAGCGATCTTTTCTTCAGGTTTCCATGGTAGAGGCTCACCATCATAAGAAGAGGAGTGTGTGTCGAGAGTCCTGCAACTGGCAACCAAACTCATACCTTTAAACCTTGCCTCACATTCAAAGACTTGGTTTTGGAAATCGTAGATCTGGCTTTGGAGAAAGTTGATTTGCTCATTGAAGGTGAAGACGATGTACTTCATGGACTTCCCATCCACCCTGAGATCACGAATATAGTCCGCAATCATGAGGTGATTGGCATTGAGTCCATGTTCCACCATCCCCTTGCATCTGAAGATCTCTTGCTCCATAGCTTCAAGCCTAGCCTCCATGGTTCCTGTCCCTTTGGGACCCTAGACGTCGCGGATGTGGAGCACCCCTTCACGCATCTCAACAGCTTGAGGGTGCTACATCACCTCCCGCAAATATGGGTTGATGACATTCTCAAAGAACTTTGTCCTTGGAGGAGCTTGAAGCGGCCATGGTGAATTAGATCTATCAGAAAACAACAAGGAAATAAAACAGAAGATTTCTCCGTGATAGGGTGGTCAATAGGTTCGGGGGGTATATAAAGATTTTTTATCTTGGGAAACAAGCAAACGGAAGAAAAATAGAGTCCGGAAGGTACCCAAGGTGGGCACAATCCACCCGGGCGCGCCCTGGTGTCTTATTTTCCTAATTTTAATACATTCCAAAACTAACAGAAAATATTTTTGCGGATTTTTCGGAGTCCGTTTACTTACTGTATCACATACCTCCTCTTTTTCATGATTCTAGAGTGTTCCAGAAGGTTTCTTTTATGTGTTCTTCCAATATCATAGTTTGGGTAATATTTCTTTCAATATTAATGGGCATACCTGAGATATAATGTTTAATTTTTTCCCATTGACAACCTTCGGGTTAGTGCCTTCGGCATTATATATTTTTATGGCTCCAGATCGTTAGACTTCCTCGATAACATAAGGTCCTTCCCATTTAGAGAGAAGTTTTCCTGCAAAGAATCTGAAACGAGAGTGTTGTATAACAGAATATATTCTCCAACTTTGAACTCACGCTTTTGGATTCTTTTATCATGCCATCTTTTGACCTTTTCTTTAAATAACTTGGCATTTTCATAAGCTTGGGTTCTCCATTAATCTAGTGGGCTAGTATCAAATAACCTCTTTTCACCGGCAAGTTTGAAATCATAGTTGAGTCCTTTAATTGCCCAATATGCTTTATGTTCTAACTCAAGAGGCAAATGACAAGCTTTTCCATAAACCATTTTGTAAGGAGACATACCCATAGGATTTTTATATGATGTTCTATAAGCCCAAAGTGCACCATCTAATTTATTAGACCAATTCTTTTGGGGCCTATTGACAGTTTTTTGTAAAATTAATTTTATTTCTCTATTGCTAAGTTCAACTTGACCACTAGACTTAGGATGATAGGGTGATGCAATTCTATGGTTAACGTCATACTTAGCAAGCATTTTATGGAAAACACCGTGAATAAAGTGTGAATCACCATGAGTCATTAAATATCTAGGGACTCCAAACCTTGGGAAAATAATTTCCTTAAGCATTTTAATAGAGGTGTTGTGATCAACACTACTAGTTGGAATAGATTCTACCCACTTAGTAACATAATCAACACTAACCAAAATATGTGTATACCCATTAGAGGAAGGAAAAGATCCCATGTAATCAAAACCCCAAACATCAAATGGTTCAACAACAAGATAATAATTCACATGAATTTCTTGAGGCTTACCAATATAACCAATTCTTTATCGCTCATCACAAGATAAGACAAACTTAGGGGCATCCTTAAAGAGAGCAAGCCAATAAAAACCGGATTGCAATACCTTGTGAGTAGTTCTATCTCCCGCATGACGCCCTCCATAAGCTTCAGAGTGACATTTTCGTAGGATTTGTCCCTGTTCATGCTCAGGTACATAACGTCTAGTAATACCACCTACTCCTTTATAAAGCTGTGGGTCATCCCAAAAGTAATGTCTTAAATCATAGAATAATTTTTTCTTTTGTTGATAAGTAAAGCTAGGTCGTATATATTTAGCAACAATATAATTAGCATAGTCAGCATACCAAGGAGTGTTATGAGAAACATTTATTGCAACTAATTGCTCATCACGAAAACTATCATTAATAGGTTGTGGGTCATCAAGAATATTATCTAACCTAGACAAGTTATCAGCTACAGGATTCTCAGCTCCTTTTCTATCAGTGATATGTAAGTTTAGGTTTAGCATCTTTCTTTTCCATAAGATATTTTATAGCAGCATGATCGGTGTGAACAATCACTTTAGAATTAACAATGTAAGATCCGAATTTATCATAAGCAAACACAACTGCTAAGAATTCTTTTTTAGTAGTGGCATAATTGCGTTGGGCACTTTCTAGAGTTTTACTAGCATAATGAATAACATTTAATTTTTTATCAACTCTTTGTCCTCGAACAACACCAGCAACATAATCACTAGCATCACACATAATTTCAAAAGGCAACTTCCAATTAGGTGGTTGAACAATAGGTGCAGAAATTAAGTCTTTCTTAAGTGTTTCAAAGGCTTGTACACAATCATCATAAAAAACAAATGGAATATCCTTTTGTAAAAGATTTGTAAGAGGCCTAGAAATTTTAGAGAAGTCTTTAATAAATCTCCTATGGAAACCAGCATGACCGAGGAAACTATGAATACCTTTGATATCTTTAGGACATGGCATTTTCTCAATTGCATCAACTTTAGCTTTATCCACCTCAATACCTCGTTCAAAATTTTATGCCCCAAGACAATAACTTCATTAACCATAAAGTGGCACTTCTCCCAATTCAAGACAAGATTAGTTTGCTCGCATCTCTGCAAAACTCGATCAAGGTTGCTTAAGCGATCATGACAAGAAATTACGTAAACAAAAAAAATTCATCCATGAAAACCTCAACAATCTTTTCACAAAAATCAGAGAATATGGCAGTCATACATCTTTGAACGGTAGCAGGTGCATTGCATAAACCAAAAGGCATATATCTATAAGCATAAGTTTCGAACGGTCAAGTAAAGGTGTTTTTCTCTTGATCGGGTTGTGAAACAAGTATTTGAGAAAAACTAGAATATCCATCGATAAAACAAAAGTGTGTGTGTTCTTAGATAGTCTTTCTAGCATTTGATCAATAAAAGGCAGAGGGTAATGATCTTTTCTAGTTTCTTTATTTAATTTTCTAAAATCAATTACCATTCTGTATCCAGTGACAATTCTTTGTGGAATAAGTTCATTTTTATCATTAGGAACAACAGTAATACCTCCTTTCTTAGGGACACAATGAACATGACTTACCCATCTACTATCAGCTATAGGATAGATTATACCTGCTTCCAGAAGCTTCAGTATTTCAATTATTACCACTTCTTTCATCTTAGGATTTAAACGTCATTGGTGATCAACCACGGGTTTAGCATCAGGCTCCATATTAATCTTGTGCTAAGAGAGAGTGGGACTAATGCCCTTAAGATCATCAAGAGTATATCCAATTGCAGCTCGGTGCTTCTTTAGAATTTTCAATAATCTTTCTTCTTCATGTTCTCAAAGGTTAGCACTAATAATAACAATATATATCTTTTTGTCATCAAGATAAGCATATTTCAAAGTGTCTGGCAATTGTTTTAATTCAAACACATGATCACCTTTGGGTGGAGGAGGACCTCCCAAAGTTTCAATAGGCAAATTGTGTTTAAGTAGAGGTCATTGTTCAAAGAAGATTTTATCTATCTCCTTTCTTTCATGCATATGCATGTCATTTTCATGGTCTAGCAAATATTGTTATAGTGGATCAGTAGGAGGTACGGCAATAGAAGCAAGACCAATTATTTCATCCTTACAAGACAATTCTTTCTTATGATGTTTTCTACTAAACTTAGAAAAATTAAGATCATGAGACTCATCACCAAAACTAACACTAATGGTTTGTTTCTCACAATCTATTTTAGATTAACAGTGTTCAAGAAAGATCTACCAAAGATAATGGGACAAAAGTCATCTTGTGGAGAACCAAGAACTAGAAAGTCAGTAGGATATTTTTTCCCCACACAAGACTTCAACATCTCTAACAATCCCAAGTGGTTTGATGGTGTCTCTATTAGCAAGTTTAATAGTAACATACATGTCTTCTATTTCAGCGAGTGCTATATCATTCAAAATTTCTTGATATAAGGTAAAAGGAATAGCACTCATGCTAGCACCTAAATCACATAAACCATGATAATAGTGATGTCCTATTTTGATAGAGACAACAGGCATGCCAACATGTAACATCCCAATTTTCAATTTGGATGTTATACATAGGTCATCATATGCATAACATATTTTATTTGCATTTTTGGTTGTGATCCTAGAAATCTTAAGCAACTCAAGGACCCAAGGAGAGAGTTGGGGATTTCATTTATTTTCATATTTGAATCTTTCTCAAATTTGAAAAGAGGATCAATTTGGTTTTAATATTTTTCTCTCCAATTATTTCCAAAATTTAAATTAAAACAGAGAAGATAATAGGACTTCTTCAAAAAGAGAGGAATATTGGAGGAATTTTTTTAAATCAAATAAATTTTTTATTTGGATTTTATTTGAGATTTTATTTGAATTAGAAAAATATGCATTTTTGAGAATTGCATTTTAGGCCAGAAAAATGTTCACTTTGTTCTACATATTTTATTTAGACGGTGAAAATTGTTTTTGCATTTTTAGATTTCTTTTATTATTTTATTAGGATTTTATTCGGGCAAAATTTATTAAAAAAAGTTCTCCACCCGACTGGGCCAAAGGCCCAGCCGAGCCGAGCCGGGCCGCTGCCGCCTTCCCTGCCTGGGAGCCGCGCCGCCGCCAGACTCCCGGAGTCCGAGCCGGACTCCACCACCGCCGCCCCCTCTCCCAAGGAAGCCACCGCGCCCCTTTATATATGCCGCCACCCCGGCCCCTCTCCACCCCAAGCCGCCGCCGCCCACCGCCAGCCCGCGCTGCCGCTCGTCGACGCCGCCCCGCCTCACCGGATCTCGCCTCGCCGCCATCGTCCCTGTTTTTTTGAAGGATCAGTAAAAATCGACAAAACCGTCACCCCGATTTTTTTTCGTTAGATCGGTTTAGTTTTTTTCCCGGTTTCGCTAATTAGAGAATGTTCGTTTGAACGTTTCTGTTAGCAAACATTTTTTGTCCGTTTGTCCCTGATAGCGAACGTTCGTTCGATAGTCTTTTTCTTTTATTTTATTTTCTGTCAGGGACCGATCCGCAATTATTTTTATCGTAGATTAACCCCAAATCTAGTGAAACTAACGCCAAAATCTTCGTCTCGGACCCCTCTTTCCAGTTAACCAACTTGAACATGATTTTGAAAATTTAAAATTTGGTTGCAAGAAGATTTGAATTTGAATTTCTTTTGACCGCAGTTTGAGTTTCGTAGCTCCGATTTGATTGATTCTTTTTGCAAATCGAAGCTCTTCTCTTGTACTTTCGATTTGGATCTTTTCTCTTGAGTTTTACCCTTGCATCTATTGCTTGAGTGCTTATGTATGCTATTGTTTGTTTGCGATAGAGTTTTCGTAGTGCGAAGCGTGCTACTACGAGTCACTAGGGTTTTCAGATCGTCAGCAAGGCAAGTTACACTTTGATCATACCCCTTTATTACCCAGTTCTTATGCATTAGTTTCAAACCCTCAAACATTGCATGAGTAGGATCTATTTAACATGTGGGTTTGGGGAATTAGTTGTTGAGGTAGTACTTATTGTCCTTTTTATTCAAACCCTGGGAGTTACTTCTACGTTATGCTCATACTGCTATGCTATGCTCATAGACATGGTTTGGTTTGAGTGATTCATGACAGTTGTGACCATTATTATGAACTAAGGGTTTATTTAAGGTGGCTACTTTAACACACATCTGGGTGGATTGTTTGTGGGCACCTGGGGTAATCCAATGTTGTCCAAGGAGATCCTGGGGAATCCATGTGATCATCCTATGGTCCTCCACCCAGGCTCAAAGGGATCATAAAATTTTTCATGCTAGAAACTTCCATGTGCATCCACAAGCCATTATGGGCTCTGGCATAGTTGAGTATGTTGCATGACCTCTTTTAGTTTTTAACTAGCAGATGTAGGGGATTGTAGGTGGTACGGTTTACCCGTGAAAGGGCTAATGCTTCTGAAAGACAGTGTCTCGGTCATCCGTTTCTCAAACATCATGCAGTGCAAGAAATCAAACAGAGGAGATTGAGTGTTGTGGGGAAAAGTGCGCAAACCTCTGCAGAGTGTACAAACTAATCATGGTTAGTCGTGTCCCCGATTATGGACATCTTGAGTATCTGGTGCTTGAATTATTATGTTGATCTCATCACTTTACTTAATTAATTTGTTGGGTTAATGATTATTAATTTGGGTATTGATATGGGGTTACCATTCTCAATGTTTTCAACAAACTTGTAGTTAAATAAAATATATTCCTTTGTTGTAGGGAAAAACTAGCTTTCTGCAAAAATAACCATAGAGCCTCCACCAGTCAAATATGCATATAGTTATAGCTGTTACTTGTTCATTTCTCTACAGTGTTATTTTGCTAGCATATTCCATGTGCTGACCCGTTTTGGGCTGCAACGTATTATGTTGCAGACTTTTCAGACAAAGAGTAAGGTGCGCTAGGTCGTTGTCTTGCACTCAGCTATGTCATTGGAGTTGATGGACTCATTTTACCTTCGGAGCCTTCCGCTGTTATCTTCATTAGATGGACTTCAGCCATATTATTGTAATAAGTACTCTCTTTCGAGATATTCGATGTAATAAGTGTGTGATTGAACTCTGTTATAAATCCTTCAAGTACTGTGTGTGTCAGCATTACCGATACAGGGATGGCACTTATGCACAGAGATTTGACCGTTTGGTCTGATCGCTACAAGATGGTATCGGAGCACACGCTGACCGTAGGACGCGACCACTAAGATAAGCCTTAGGTCACTGAGGGAGTCCTGGATTAGGGGGTCTCCGGACAGCCGGACTATATCCTTTGGCCGGACTGTTAGACTATGAAGATACAAGATTGAAGACTTCGTCTCGTGTCCGGATGTGACTCTACTTGGTGTGGAAGGCAAGCTAGGCAATATGGATATGTATATCTCCTCCTTTGTAACCGACCTTGTGTAACCCTAACCTCTCCGGTGTCTATATAAACCGGAGGGTTTTAGTCCGTAGGACGACAGACAATCATACCATAGGCTAGCTTCTAGGGTTTAGCCTCTCTGATCTCGTGGTAGATCTACTCTTGTACTACCCATATCATCAATATTAATCAAGCAAGACGTAGGGTTTTACCTCCATCAAGAGTGCCCGAACCTGGGTAAAACATTGTGTCCCCTGCCTCCTGTTACCATCCGGCCTAGACGCACAGTTCGGGACCCCCTATCCGAGATCCGCCGGTTTTGACACCGACAGTCACTCTTCTCTACTCATTTCTGACTCTTCTCCACTTTACACTCTATAGATGGAGGATTCAAGGAACAAGTTTTCTCAACCGGATGAAGACCCTTTTGGACGACACTTGAAGGAGGCCACTAGATACCTGAACATCGGAATACCAAGCTTCACCGGAACCTACACCGCCACTCTACCGGGAGAAGAGCGCTGGAACATTCTAGTACATGTCCCAGGAAGGACATTCATACCAGTTACTGAGCCCATAGAGTTTTCCTTTGATGCACCAACCTGGAGTCTAGGAAAGAGCATGGTAGCTCACATCGCCATGGGACGCATCAGCGAAGTTTACCGTAGGGATCTTAAGGACACCATCTACCAGATATGTGGATGCCGAGATGAGCAATGGGAGATGATCAGCACCAGGAGGGACAAATCCATTGCAGCCTACATCCAAGAGTTAAACCAACACATTCGTCGTTAGGAGAACCAGATGTGCGCCAGCATGGTAGACCTGAAGAAGGTGATGACCAGGAACATGGAGCTAGAAGAGGAACTCAAGTATACACGCGATGGATACAAAGAGGAAATTATAGTTCTATCGAAGAAGAATGAAGATCTAAAGAAGAAGCTAGGAGTATTCATGGGAGACCCTGCGCCAAGAGGTGACGACCATTCCGAAGACTACATCATCATCGACGACACTAACTCCGGCCCTAACAGTGATGATGCCAATGAAGACGAAGCTGGAGCAGATATCATGGAATCTTCTTCCGATCAAAATTTCTAGTTGACCACCATATTATCAGTAGTATTCCCCCATGTATATAGAATAGTCCGAGTATTTTTGTAACGGTAGTCAGATCGATTGTATGCTCTTGTTTAAATTGAGTGGTATGATATGATTGTGTTTGTCTCATGTGCATATGGGTAGTGATTTTCTCCTTAGACCTCACTCTATTCTAATCTCTCCCCTCTAAAACCTATCATATGCCTCCGAGATGTGACCCTGGATTTGTCTTTGTCGGTGTTCTGGGAACGGGGGTCCCCAGACTTGCCTGCCTGTGGCCCACGGCGTGGCTTTGCTAGCAGGCCTGTACGGCTCATCTTCACCAGCAAGCACCCAAGACCCTCGCGAGGGGCCAAGCCTCGTGAGGCGGACGACACAAGACCTCCTCAGGAGCGGCCTTGCCAGGCAGGCTCGCGGGGGGCGGAGAGTTCAAGGCAAGGCAAATCTCACGAGGTTCTCTGTAACACACACGATGCAGCTATATCTCCCATGTGTCGGAGCACGACTTAGATGCATAACCGCATTGTAGGCATGTCGCAAGAGGGGTAATATTTACACATCCCATGTACTGAATATGAAAGGGATAAAGAGTTGGCTTACAATCGCCACTTCACACAATACATAAATATAGCATTACATCATCCAGAATACAATCAAGGTCCGACTACGGAACCAAATAAAGAAAGATAACCCCTAATGCAAAAGATCCCCGATCGCCCCGACTGGGCTCCACTACTGATCAAATGGAAAACGAACCAACACAACGAAGATGATCTTCATCGAGCTCCCACTTGAGCTGGGTTGCTTCACCTGCACTGGTATCATCGGCAGCTGCAACTGGTTTTGGAAGTAATCCGTGAGTCACGGGGACACAACAATCTCACGCCCTCGCGATCAAGACTATTTAAGCTTATGGGTAGGAAAAAAAGGTAGTGAGGTGGAGCTGCAGCAAGCACTAGCATATATGGTGGCCAACTTACGCAAATGAGAGCGAGAAGAGAAGCAAAGCACGGTCGTGAACTAGAAGTGATCAAGAAGTGATCCTGAAACTACTTATGTTCAAGCATAACACAAGAACCGTGTTCACTTCTCGGACTCCGCCGGAAAGAGACCATCACGGCTACACACGCGGTTGATGCATTTTAATTAAGTTAAGTGTCAGGTTTTCTACAACCGGATATTAACAAATATCCATCTGCCCATAATCGCGGGCACGACTTTTGAAAGTTTAAAACCTTGTAGGGGTGTCCCAACTTAGCCCATCACAAGCTCTCACGGTCAACTAATGATATTCCTCCTCCCAGGACGACCCGATCAGACTCGGAATCCCAGTTACAAGACATTTCGACAATGGTAAAACAAGACCAGCAAGAGCACCCGCTATGCCGACAAATCCCGATAGGAGCTGCACATATCTCGTTCTTAGAGCACACCGGATAAGCTAAGCGTACAGGAGCCGACATAACCCAAGTTGCCAAAGGGTGGCCCTGCTCGGTGCTCTAGTTTGGCCCAACACTCAAAGGAGCACTGGCCCGGGGGTTTAAAATAAAGATGACCCTTGAGTCTGCAGAACTCAAGGGAAAAAGGCTTATGTGGCAAATGGTAAAACCAAGGTTGGGCCTTGCTGGAGGAGTTTTATTCAAGGCGAACTGTTAAGGGGTTCCCATTATAACCCAACCGCGTAAGGAACGCAAAATCAAGGAACAAAACACCAGTATGACGGAAACTAGGGCGGCAAGAGTGGAACAAAACACCAGGCATAAGGCCGAGCCTTCCACCCTTTACCAAGTATATAGATGCATTAATTAAAATAAGAGATATTGTGATATCCCAACAAATATCCATGTTCCAACATGGAACAAACTTCATCTTCACCTGCAACTAGCAACGCTATAAGAGGGGCTGAGCAAAGCGGTAACATAGCCAAACAACGATTTGCTAGGAAGGGTGGGTTAGAGGCTTGACATGGCAATATGGGAGGCATGATATAGCAAGTGGTAGGTATCGCGACATAGCAAAAGAGCGAGCAACTAGCAAGCAAAAATAGAAGTGATTTCAAGGGTATGGTCATCTTGCCTGCAAAGTTCTCCGAGAAGACGAAAGCTTGATCCTTGTAAGCGTACTCAATGGGTTCCTCGATCACATACTTGTCTCCCGGCTCTACCCAAGGCAAGAACACAAGCAAATGGAACCACAGTCAACCACGGTGCAATGCCCAAGCAACATGATGCAAAACATGGCATGATATGCGGGATGTGATATGCAAGGCATATGTATGCTCCAGAAGGAAAATATTGAACCAGGCCTCAACTTGGAAAACCAAGTGTGCTGCTGGAAAGATGAGTTGATTTCGGTAGAAATCGATATGAAGATCACCGTTAACGGATGCATGGTTTGCAAATGGCAAGCAAAACAATAATGGCACAATTCTGCGATTAACACCATGATGCCATCTAGAATGCAACAAGAAGCTAAGCTACTGCACTCTAACATAGCAACAAAGCACATGGCAGTGATCTACTCAAGATGCTTGACAAAAGATGAACACTGAGCTACAGCTAAATCACACAAGAGCAGGTTCAAATAAGCATGGCAAAAGTGCAAAAGATAACAGCATCACAGACTTAGTGAAAATACTAACATGTCATGAATTAACATCAGGAAGCAATGTTTAGAGCAAGATAACAACATGCTACAGGAAAAGAAAATAGCAATACAAGGCATGGCATGAATCTACTCAAAGCATATAACAAAAGTCCCTTACTGACCATAAGCCAAAAAGGATCAGAAGATATGATGGCACCCATGTAAACATAGCAAGTTTCTTAACAGATTCAGACTTAGCAGAAAACTGGGCATGGCAAAAACAGAGTTACGAAGGCATGTTTGCGAGCTCGATGCACTCACCACAAGTCATTGCATGATAAACTAAGCATACTTCCAGCAAGAAGACATGATCAAGAAGCTAACCATGGCAAGAACAAACTTATAGCATGCATTGATCAACTACAACAACCTTGGGAACATTGATTAACACGTAAACAATCTACCAGGAACATTTTATAGCGAAAGTAGAGCAAGATTGAGTCATGCTAGGTTACTCCATAAATGCAAACAAGGACATGGATGAATAGAGCATAACAATATTTCAAAATCATCCTTACTGAACATACTCGAAAGAAGCATGGATCACTCCATATCAACATGAACACATGGGATTAAAATAATAGCAGGGAAATGACTTAGTGAAATTCTAAGTCTCTGAAATCAGCAATATCACGAGAGCTACTTTGCATGCCTGTGCTAGTCACCACATTGATCACAAAAATACATGGCATACACCCCTGTAAAGATGGCATGGCATATCCCAAAACACATGTAGAGCTGAAGTCCATATGCATCACACAATAATCATGGCAAAAATGACAAATGCTCATAAACTGCTAAGGAACAGGAACTAACATTCTATAGCACTCTTGCAACAACAATTAGGGCATCAAGATGAACTCAAACAAGCATGGCACAATGGAACAAAATGAAGAGGACATCACGATGAACATTTCGATATATTATATGCATGAAACAGAGCAACAAACATGGAGTTATGGTACGACGAACATGGTATCAGAAGATAGGAAATCAGGGACTTAGTGGAAAAATCACCTTCCAGATCTGGATCTAGGGTTCACACGTGGAACGAGGCGGTGCCGGAGTTGCTCACCGGAGACGAGGAAGATGCTGGCCGGAGGGTCGGGGAGGCTCGCCGGAGTCACGGGGTCGGGCGGATCCGGCCGGTGCCGGTCGCCGGAGCAGAGGCGGCGAGGTGGGGCGCGGGGGCGCGGGCGGCGACGCGCCGGCGGGAGGCGGCGGAGCTAGGGCGGCAGCGGCATGGGACGTCCGGCGGTGGCGCGTCGGTGTTGGGCGGTAGTCGGCGCGCCGCGGCAAGGTGCGGGCTCCCTCGGGCCTGGCGCGGCCCGGGGCGGGCCCGATCTGGGCCTCACGGGCCCTGGCGGCGTGGAGGAGAGAGAGGGCGATGTGGCAGCGCGGGAGAGGCTGGACGGTGGCGGCGGACTTGTCCGTCGGTGGTGGGGAAGTGTCCGGCGGCACGAGGGGAAGAAGACTAGGGTTTCCTCCACGATTTTTCGGGGTAGGTGCAAATATATAGGTAGAGGGAGCTAGGAGAGTCCAAATGGGGTGCGGTTTTCGGCCACGCGATCGTGATCGAACGGCCGAGAGGATGGAGGGGGTTTGGATGGGTTATTGGGCCACTTTGGAGGGGTGTTGGGCTGCAACACACACGAGGCCTTTAGGGTTCCCCGGTTAACCGTTGGAGTATCAAACAAAGTCGAAATGGCATGAAACTTGACAGGCGGTCTACCGGTGGTATACCAAGGCCGCTTGGCAAATCTCGGTCCAATCCGGGAACATTTAACACCTGCACATGAAAAGAGACAAAAGGGAGCGCCGGAGGACATAGGAGCGCCGGGTTGCAAAACGGACAACGGGGAAAATGCTCGGATGCATGAGACGAATACGTATGCGAATGCGATGCACATGATGACATGATATGAAATGCATGACACGCAAACAAAAGACAAGGCAACAACAGCGAATAACTAGAAGACACCTGGTGCAACGGTCTCAGGGCGTTACAACACTCCACCACTACGAGAGGATCTCGTCCCGAGATCTAGGATGGCACTGGAGGGAAAACAAAAGAGAAAGAATCAGAGGTACAACTAAGTTGCTTCTTTGACAAACGAGTGAAACCAAAGAACCTTAAAAAGGTTAAGCCATTTCGAGAAAAGAATACAACGGAGATGAACGAAGTTGAAAACACTCCGTTAGAAAAGAGAAACAAGGAAGAACAAATTCGGGCAGCACTCGGGTTGAGAAGGAAGGCAAAACTTGCTAAGATGAAAAGAAATTGAGTAGAGGGCACAACACTCTGGTTAAATGGATAAGCACGAAAAGAACACGATCCTCACAACTCGAGATGATGAGAGGAGAGAGCAAGAACACAATGCCTCCGGAAGAAGAAAGAATGGAATGGAATGAACGGAGGGAATCAAGATCTTGGGAGAACACGCTTACAACAAGTACTAGAATGGAGTTGTTGGATTATCAACAATGAAAGGATAAGCTTCAAGTGGGCTTATGGAAAACATCTCAAAAATTATGAGGTGAAATTCTGCCACTAACAGAACTAATGGATTCAAATAGATATGAACAAGGAGACGAGAAACTATTTCACCGGAAGGATAAAAGAAGAACTTGGGTCATTTATAAGCACCATAAATAGCAAGAATCCTTAGGGAAAGCTTTAGGTGAAGTATAACCCAAGATAACTCCAACGAAGAAAGTGATGGGTTTAAATATCTCCTTCTTGTGAATGAAGAATGATATATTACCACCTCAAAAGATAAGGGAGAACAATTGCACTCCGGATTGCAAGATGAAGAATGCTTGAGCTCCTCTGAAAGGAATCTTGATGAACACTTCGAGAAGGAATTAAATCCTTGATGAACCATCATGTAGAGCCTCCATGAAGAACTCCGGTAACAAAGAATGATCAAACGAAAGGAAAGTGAAGTTGAAAACACAAGGTGAAGCCTTGCCATGATTTAGATGGAGCTTTGCGACGAGATAATGCGGAGGACCTAGAACTCTGGAAAATAAAGATGAACAAAAGAAATCAAGAATTTTGATGAACCTCCGGAATAAGAAATTAAACACTTGGATGAAACACGAATAAGAATTACGTTATGCGTGTCCTTCACCAATTTAGATTGATGACAAGCAACGGATTTGGCATACTACTTATTCTTGTAGAAAGGATTAAGAGAGATAGAGCATAAACTTGAGAAGGTCTTCAACGAACCACCGGAAGGGTTGAAACAACGAATAAATTGATATGATAAATGAAGGAAGAAGAATCTTGAACGAACCACCGTAAGAATTGAAAATGAACGAAGAAATGATAAGGAAAACACTGGTAAGAATTATAAAAATGAATGAAGATACTTGAGAGAATTTAGATACTAGAGAATGAAGAGATCCCGAACATATTAGAGAAAACTTGATTTATGCACCGGTATGATTTGGGGAATGATAGCTGAAAGCTGAGAATGAATAAGTCTTCTGAAATGATGGGCTCCGGGGAATCAAACTGAAAAAATCCTGAATTGCTCCAGATAGGTGGAAAGAATTCTCACAATTGAAAACAATTATGAGAGAATGACAATAATCTAGAACCATGAATCTTGAAGAGAAAGGAGAAAGATTTAGAGGAAAAATCTTCTTCGGTCTTCAAATCTAGAGAATGACGACGAAAAACACCACCATGAATTATTTAGACACTCCGTAAGAATCAAAGCAAAGAGGTTGAGCCAAACAATGAAAAGAATTTGACCGATCTTGGAGAAATACCTATGACTGATGATAATTCATTCTTACGTCAAACTTGGAAAATAATTTGAGAATAACTCCGGAAAAATATAAGAGTTAGGTAAGATCCTGGAAAAAGACCTGTGGGTTAGGGCCCACTCAAAAGAAACACCGTTGAAGAGATTGCTTGAAAAGAGAGATTGCACCGGCTGAATTAAACGGCTGACTGAGATAACAACCTCAAAATAAGTTAAACGGATCTTGAATGACAAGAAGAGCCTTCTGAGATATCTTCAACACTCTAGATAACATGAATAGCAAGAGGTGGATGATTAAGAGATGCAACGACATGAGAAAACATTGTGCAACGAGGAAAGGATATGATCGGCAAAGCTTGAGTTGCATCCACCAGAGAAGAAAGAGAACGAATAATGATGAACTTTAGGCTTCGTTAGTATCTTCATGAGAATCACCGGATAAGAATATCGACGAAAAAGAATGAAGAGACTTCACATGAATAAAATGGATAGTTGATTAAGAAATGCGAGTCCTTTAAGAAAAAGGGTGGGAGGGTGGGAAAACAAAGACAATTTGGGACGAATGAAACAAACACCGTTTGATTACTTAGAGTTGGTCTTGCAGATGTTGAAAATGAACGGATCCACTTGAAGGGAAGCTCACCAGTTGAACAAGGATTGACATGACAATCTCGATTATCATGAAGGATTAGTATTCACATCGAAGTATGAGAACACCGCTTAGGAAAGGTATGGAATCAACATTTGACTTTGAAGCAACTCAAATACCAAAAACCAAAACAAAACAAAGGATTGGCTTGTAGAATAAGCCGGATCAAACATATGATAGAGATTTCGTCCAAAGTTTTCGTGGTGGGGCCCACACGGGCTCGATCGTACAACACCATCATGTACAAGGAGGTGCACATGACATACGAAGCGTCCCCGAGTCAGCATAGCCAAGGACTCTTTAAGACACAACGAGACCACTGTAAAACCAACCGTGGATAGGCGGACCACTAGACGTCGAACCCCAATTTCATATCAAACATCTTTCGGAAATATATCCTAGGAGCTACTTGAATTCCCACTTATAAACTCCCGAAACTTTCTAGTTATGCAATCAGGTGTTGGGGATACAGGGGAAGCATAATATCTCACCCAATTCTAGAAAATCGTACATCCAGCTGTATCCATCCTTCAACATATAACCAAGAAACCTTCGGAAATCATTTACCTCAACCTTTGAAAAGCATCCGTTATATGAGTTATGGCAATACTCCTGAACTCCCGCCCCAGTATTGGGTGGCGTCAAGGTTATCTCACCAACCACTACATAAAGGAAATTTTCGATGTCGGCGGAACTCAGGTATTCCAGAACTGCAACAATAAAATTGTGATGACAACTCCTCGGAGCTCAACTCACCGGGACACTGCCACAACCCCTAAATGTCAGGAGGCACCAAGAACAATGTTCTCGTCACAAAACCATCGGAACGATTCCAAGATACCCATGTGATCCTAATTTTTTTAGTGAAATTTGAGAAGAGAAGAGTCAAAACTCTATGTCAGGATGCCTCTCCAGAGCAACGAAGGGACTGGGGAGTAAAATGAATCCTACTCTCCGATATATATAATCCTATAAGACTCAAAACATTTTTTCTAGACTCAACAACGCCAGCGATTCGATCAAGCAGGGGGCTCCTAAGTCGGGGAAGGTTCTGATTACCAACTTGTAACACCCACGATGCGGCTATATCTCCCACGTGTTGGAGCACGACTTAGAGGCATAACCGCATTGTAGGCATGTCGCATGAGGGGTAATCTTTACACATCCCATGTACTGAATAAGAAAGGGATAAAGAGTTGGCTTACAATCGCCACTTCACACAATACATGAATATAGCATTACATCATCCAAAATACAATCAAGGTCCGACTACGGAACCAAATAAAGAAAGACAACCCCTAATGCAATAGATCCCCGATCGCCCCGACTGGGCTCCACTACTGATCAAATGGAAAACGAAACAACACAACGAACACGATCTTCATCGAGCTCCCACTTGAGCTGGGTTGCTTCACCTGCACTGGTATCATCGACAGCTGCAACTAGTTTTGGAAGTAATTTGTGAGTCACGGGGACTCAGCAATCTCACACCCTCGCGATCAAGACTATTTAAGCTTATGGGTAGGAAAAAAAAGGTAGTGAGGTGGAGCTGTAGCAAGCACTAGCATATATAGTGGCTAACTTACGCAAATGAGAGCGAGAAGAGAAGGAAAGCACAGTCATGATCTAGAAGTGATCAAGAAGTGATCCTAAAACTACTTACGTTCAAGCATAACACAAGAACCGTGTTCACTTCTCAGACTCCGCCGGAAAGAGACCATCACGGCTACACACGCGGTTGATGCATTTTAATTAAGTTAAGTGTCAGGTTTTCTACAACCGGATATTAACAAATTCCCATCTGCCAATAACCGCGGGCACGGCTTTCAAAAGTTCAAAACCCGGCAGGGGTGTCCCAACTTAGCCCATCACAAGCTCTCACGGTCAACGAAGGGTATTCCTTCTCCCAGGACGATCCGATCAGACTCGGAATCCCCATTACAAGACATTTTGACAATGGTAAAACAAGACCAGCAAGACCACCCGCTGTGCCGACAAATCTCGATAGGAGCTGCACATATCTCGTTATCAGGGCACACCGGATAAGCTAAGTGTACATGAGTCGACGTAACCCAAGTTGCCAAGGGATGGCCCTGCACGGTGCTCTTGTTTGGACCAACACTCAGAGGAGCACTGTCCCGGGGGTTTAAAATAAAGATGAACCTTGAGTCTGCAGAACCTAAGGGAAAAAGGCTTAGCTGGCAAATGGTAAAACCAAGGTAGGGCCTTGCTGGAGGAGTTTTATCCAAGGCGAACTGTCAAGGGGTTCCCATTATAACCCAACCGCGTAAGGAACGCAAAATAAAGGAACATAACACCGGTATGACGGAAACTAGGGCGGCAAGAGTGGAACAAAACACCAGGCATAAGGCCGAGCCTTCCACCCTTTACCAAGTATATAGATGCATTTATTAAAATAATAGATATTGTGATATCCCAACAAATATCCATGTTCCAACATGGAACAAACTTCATCTTCACCTGAAACTAGCAACGCTATAAGAGGGGCTGAGCAAAGAGGTAACATAGCCAAACAACGGTTTGCTAGGAAAGGTGGGTTAGAGGCTTGACATGGCAATATGGGAGGCATGATATAGCAAGTGGTAGGTATCGCGGCATAGAAAAAGAGCGAGCAACTAGCAATCAAAGATAGAAGTGATTTCAAGGGTATGGTCATCTTGCTTGCAAAGTTCTCCGAGAAGACGAAAGCTTGATCCTCGTAGGCATACTCAACGGGTTCCTCTATCACGTACTCGTCTCCCGGCTCTACCCAAGGCAAGAACACAAGCAAAGGGAACCACAATCAACCACGGTGCAATGCGCAAGCAACATGATGCAAAACATGGCATGATATGCGGGATGTGATATGCAATGCATATGCATGCTCCGGAAGGAAAAGATTGAATCAGGCCCCAACTTGGAAAACCAAGTGTGCCGCTGGAAAGATGAGTTGATTTCGGTCGAAATCGATATAAAGATCACCGGAAATGGATGCACGGTTTGCAAATGGCAAGCAAAACAATAATGGCACAATTCTGCGATTAACAACATGATGCCATCTAGAATGCAACAAGAAGCTAAGCTACTGCACTTGAACATAGCAACAAAGCACATGGAAGTTATATACTCAAGATGCTTGACAAAAGATGAACACTGGGATACAGCTAAATCACACAAGAGCAGGTTCAAACAAGCATGGCAAAAGTGCAAAAGATAACAGCATCACAAACTTGGTGAAAATACTAACATGTCAGGAATTAACATCAGGAAGCAATGTTTAGAGCAAGATAACAACATGCTACAGGAAAAGAAAATAGCAATACAAGGCATGGCATGAATCTACTCAAAGCATATAACAAAAGTCCTTTACTGACCATAAGCCAAAAAGGATCAGAAGATATGATGGCACCCATGTAAACATAACAAGTTTCGTTAACAGATTCAGACTTAGCAGAAAACTGGACATGGCAAAAACAGAGTTACGAAGGCATGTTTGCGAGCTCGATGCACTCATCACAAGGCATTGCATGAAAAACTAAGCATACTACTAGCCAGAAGACATGATCAAGAAGCTAACCATGGCAAGAACAAACTTATAGCATGCATGGATCAACTACAACAACGTTGGCAAAATTGATTAACATGTGAACAATCTGCCAGGAACATTTTATAGCAAAAGTAGAGCAAGATTGAGTCATGCTAGGTTACTCCATAAATGCAACCAACGACATGGATATATAGATCATACCAATATCTCAAAATCATCCTTACTGAACATACTCAAAAGAAGCATGGATCACTCTGTATCAACATGAACACATGGCATTAAAATAACAGCAGGGAAATGACTTAGTGAAATTCTAAGTCTCTGAAATCAGCAATATCACGAGAGCTACTTTGCATGCTTGTTCTAGTCACCACATTTATCACAAAAATACATGACATACACCCCTGTAAAGATGGCATGGCATAGCCCAAAACACATGTAGAGCTCAAGTCCATATGCAGCACACAATAATCATGGCAAAAATGACAAATGCTCATAAACTGCTAAGAAACAGGAACTAACATTCTATAGCACTCTTGCAACAACAATTAGGGCATCAAGATGAACTCAAACAAGCATGGAACAATGGAACAAAATGAAGAGCACATCACGCTGAACATTTCGATATATTATATGCATGAAACAGAGCAGCACACATGGAGTTATGGCACGACGAACATGGCATCAGAAGATAGGAAATCAGGGACTTAGTGGAAAAATCACCTCCCGGATCTGGATCTAGGGTTCGCACGTGGACTGAGGCGGTGTCGGAGTTGCTCGCCGGAGACGAGGAAGATGCTGGCCGGAGGGTCGGGGAGGCTCGCCGGAGTCGCGGGGTCGGGCGGATCCGGCCGGTGCCGGTCGCCGGAGCAGAGGCGGCGACGCGCCAGCGCGAGGAAGTGGAGCTAGGGCAGCGGCGGCACGGGAGGTCCGGCGGTGGCGTGCTGGCGTCGGGCGGTAGTCGGCACGCGGCGGCGAGGCGCGGGCTCCCTCTGGCCCGGCGCGGCCCGAGGCGGGCCCGATCTGGGCCTCATGGGCCCTAGCGGCGGGGAGGAGAGAGAGGGCGACGTGGCGGTGCGGGAGAGGCCGGACGGTGGCGGCGGACATGTCCGTCGGTGGTGGGGAAGTGTCCGGCGGCGCGAGGGGAAGAAGACTAGGGTTTCCTCCTCAATTTTTTGGGGGGAGGTGCAAATATATAGGTAGAGGGAGCTAGGAGAGTCCAAATGGGGTGCGGTTTTCGACCACGCGATCGTGATCGAACGGCCGAGAGGATGGAGGGGGTTTGGATGGGTTATTGGGCCACTTTGGAGGGCTGTTGGGCTGCAACACACACGAGGCCTTTAGGGTTCGCCGGTTAATCGTTGGAGTATCAAACGAAGTCCAAATGGCACGAAACTTGACAGGCGGTCTACCAAGGTCGCTTGGCAAATCTCGGTCCAATATGAGAACTTTTAATACCCGCACACGAAAAGAGACAAAAGGGAGCGCCGGAGGACATAGGAGCGGCGGATTGCAAAACGGACAACGGGGAAAATGCTCGGATGCATGAGACGAGCACGTATGCGAATGCGATGCACATGATTACATGATATGAAATGCATGACACGCAAACAAAAGACAAGGCAACAACATCGAATAACTGGAAGACACGTGGCGCAACGGTCTCGGGGCATTACATTCTCGTGACATGAGCAGTGACAATCGAGACCAGGCGGTCGCTAGCGCGCAGCATCCTTGTTTCCTCTTTGGTGCTAAGGGGGCAAGCGCAGGCGCGGAGTACCGAGGCTTCAAGCAAAGGTTTCAATATTGGTGCAACAAGACCAAGACCAGAAGGACGGCAAGACGGAGGTCACCGTGGGGCCCAAGGCGGCGTCATCACCAGAGCCTTTTGCAGGCGAAGACCACTTTTGTCAGGATAAGCTCTACTAGCTGTCCCCTTTCAAATTGGCCCTTGTTGGCTCCCTTCTTTCTCAATATTTGGGGAGAGGACCAGGGTCTCTATAAATAGGACTAGCCACCACCGTAGCTAGGGGGACCTGATTGGAGAAGGAGAAGCCTTAGTTGTTCAAATCCACATAGACACAAGTTCGTCAAGCATAAGAATACCTCTCCTCAGGATGTTGTTCTTCCCCTTGTATTGTTCATCCTCAGCCCAACAGGCAATCCACCACCACAACACTGGAGTAGGGTATTACACCACAACAGTGGCTTGAACCAGTATAAATATTGTGTCCCTTGTGTTTTGAGTTCGTCGAGTTAGTTCGTAAGATCTTAGCCGAGTTCGGACATGGATCAGTAGGGGGGCGATCTTCGCACGCACCCTAGTGTTTGAACCTTAAGAGTTTTGCCGGAACCCATGATCTGACATTTGGCGTGCAAGGTAGGGGTGCGCCGAAGCTTCCCTTCCGTCATTCCACGTCACATTGCTTGATCGTCTCCATGGCGGACGCACGCCGCGCCCGCGCCGAGCGCCGGGCTACCCTCGCCACCCGTGTTGCTCAGACGACCCCTGTCGGCGGGCCACCCCGTCGCTCTCCGTCGCCTGCCGCCAACACCGCCACCAGCTCGGCGGGGAATGAGCAGCAAGCATCCTCGCTGCACCCCTCGGTGCGACAGGACGGCCGCACCGCCACTCCATCACCGACTCCCGCTAGTTCGTTGTCTCACACTCGTCGTGTTCCCACGGACGCACGGGCCGCGCTCCTCATGGCGCATGAGCTCCTGCGCTACCGCCCAGTCGACGACCTCTACGAGGACTGACTTGACCGCATCGCCGAGCTTGTCCGTGCCGCAGGAGGCTCCCCTGCGCCATCCCACTCTCTACCTCACCCCCCCCGCCAGGCACGGGCGACGTAGCTCACGAAGCACCTCCACCACCTCTGCACCAAGACGGCACCCTAGCGCCAAGGCACGTGGCTCCATGGCGCGACCCACCACGTCCGGTGCCCGTGCATGAAGAAAGAAGCATTCAAGAAGTCCCTCGATCATAGGAGAACGCTCCGCCACTCCTCGCACCGCCACGCCAGGATCGTTTGCTGCGGCAAGGCTCCGCTCCGCTTGCCATAGCGGCGCGCGGGCGCCAAGACCAAGTTCCACCTCCAAGGCGGGCCCTGGTGACCACGGCCGGCTGCCGCGCCTTCACCCCCAAGCTGCGTTGCGTCGCGTGGCCGGGCAAGTTCAAGCCAGATCGGCCTCCTTGCTATGACGGCACCCCTGACCCCGCGGAGTTCCTGCAGCTCTACGAGCTGAGCATCGAGGTGGCCAACGGCGATGAGAAAGTCATGGCGAACTAGTTTCCCATGGCCCTCAAGGATGGCACCCGCTCCTGGCTCCTGAGCCCGCCTCCAGGCTCGATTTCCTCCTGAGACAAGATGCGCAACCACTTCATCGCCAAATTCCAGGGCACTCACGACCGCCCCCGGTCGCGGGTGATCTGCGCCGCATCAAGCAACAACCAGGAGAGACCCTGCAGAAGTACATCTAGCGCTTCAATAGCGCGTGAATCAAGATCCCCAAGGTGACCGATGAGGCCATCATCTCAGCGTTCTCCGACGGCATCCGCGACGTCAAGATGAAGGAGGAGCTCGCCATCCATGAGGAGCTGTGCACGACCTTGGAGTCGTTCAACATCGCGACCAAGTGTGCAAGAGCTGAGGAGGGGCGCCTCTCCCTCCTTGAGCTCCCTGCTGCGGACCCAAAGGAGAAGAAGACCAAGGCCAAGGACGTGAAGCGCAAGGGAGCAGCCGTGCTCGCGGCGGAACCAGACACCAAGCATGGCTGAGATCTTCCCGAGTCATCCAAGAGCAGCCGACCATTCTGCGCCTTCCATAACCTGCATACCCACAACACCAGCGACTGTCAAGAGCTCAGAGCCATTCGAGAAGGACGCTTCGGTCAACGCCCCGAGCGCAGCGACTGGGGCTACGACCGAGGAGGAGGACGTGGTGGCGGACGCTGGGACGACTGTTGCCCGCGCCAGGAGTGGCGCGACCGGCCTCGTGAGGACCGCTGGCAAGATCAGCCTCGTGAGGGCGCCTGGAGGGACCAGCCTTGTGAGGATCATCCTCAAGGCAATGCTGGCATTCCTCCACTACCGCCACCACCCAGAAGGAATGACGACCGCCATCAAGACGAAGGGGCTGGGGGCTTCCAGGAGCCGTGCGCTATCACCTGCATCTTGGGCGGAGCTCAAGCCCCAGCCTCGCAACGTATCTTC
This sequence comes from Triticum aestivum, assembly GCF_018294505.1. Lineage (NCBI taxonomy): Eukaryota > Viridiplantae > Streptophyta > Magnoliopsida > Poales > Poaceae > Triticum > Triticum aestivum. The sequence continues at coordinate 556,948,821 of NC_057800.1, read as the reverse complement.
AAACAGTTTGCTCGCGAAGTGAATGTAGTTCTCCCCAAGCTCGAGGCCACATGCCCGCTCAGATGGTCCAAGTGCCCCATCACGTTCAGTTCGGCAGATCAGCTCAAGTACGCAGCTGCTGCGGGCGTCCTCCCAATGCTTTGTTCACCAGTCAACAACAACGTGCAAGTTACCAAGACCCTCATCGACGGCGGCGCAGGGCTCAATGTCCTGTCCATCGACACGTTCGACAGCCTCCAAGTGCCATATGACTAGCTTCAACCTACCAAGCCTTTCTCAGGAGTGACCGATGGCTCTACTACCCCGATCGGGAAGGTCCGCCTCCCCGTTACCTTTGGAGAATGCAACAACTACAGCACCGAACTCATCGACTTCAACATCGCCTACATCCTCCTGCCATACAATGCCATCCTCGGGTATCCAGCCCTGGCCAAGTTCATGGTGGTGACCCATCACGGCTACAATGTCCTCAAGATGCCGGGAAGCGGCGGAATCATCATAGTCCCGTGCGAGGAAAGAGACATGGTGTGCTCCCTCAAGCGTGCCTTCCAAGCTGCAGCCATCGATGACCCCGACAGCCAGGGCGAGCGCCTTCCTGAGGCCACCCCCAAGAAGAAGAAGTAGTTGCACCATGCAGGGCCTCAGGCAAGCGGCACCTCGTCAGGATCGGCGCCCGCGCCTGGGGCACCTCCCTCCATCGCATAGGAAAGCGCGCCCAGCACCCCTCTCGGGCAGGGCTCGGGGGTTCTCTTCTGGAGGGCCTTAGACTTTGACAACATCATGAGGGAGGCGCTTGGGCACCACTTGGAGGCATGCTTCGCAACACGTTTCCCTCAGGAGAACACAGGGCAAGGAGTGCCCTCCGTTAAGGAGTTCATCACCAAGACCACTCAGGAACTGCAAGACGCAAGGGCCATGCGTGGTGGCCGCCGTTCACCAGGCGCAACTCCCCATCCAGGCGAGGGTGCCGGGCTGCGCGTCTGCATCAACGTCCCAGGGCTCAACTAGGCCGCCTCTCAGGAGCTTTTCTAGCCTTCGCGCGTGGGACGCTGCGAGGGCCCACCTCACAGCTACGTTCGCATGACTTTTGGCCTACCGAGCATGGCGACCGCCTATCAGCGCAACCTGCGGAGCATCCTGGCGGCTCAGGAGGACAGGCACCACGTTGTGCTGACGAAGATGAAGACGGTCCTCAGGGAACCCCCTGGACCCCTAGAACCACCCGAGGCTCAGGGTCCCGGTGGCTCATGAGGAGTAGCCCCTTCGCCGCATACCTTCAGCTGCCCCAACTCTCCGTCATCAACAGAACCAGGTGACATTTTCCAAGTTCATTCAGCTAGGAGCGCCCCCAGGGCTGCATCATTCCCAGGCCGCGTGGGTCCGTCCCCGCAGCATGTATCTTTCCTTGTTTATGTCTTTAGCTTACCTTACTGGGGGCGCCCCTCGGGGTGCATCATCCCCAAGCCGCTCGGGCCGGACCCAGTGGCGCGTATCGTTATGCATTTACCTGAGCTACGTTGCCTTTCATGCTTAATCTATCTATGACTATCACCTACTCGATCGCCACCCACCATTGGAGCCGCGCGCCGGCCGTCTTTCTTCAGGACCCTTTGCGTGAGTAAGTTAAGCACGGCGTCTGTGCTCGGGCCCGTCCCTGCAGCATCGATAAATCCAATGGCTGAGCTCTGTCTGGCGGGCCGGCCCCATTCACGTCACCTCCTGGGGCCGTTGGTGCTTGTCTTTCTCACATGATGACCTTAGGAGATTCATTCGGAGAAGGTTGTCTAACCATCTCGCAGGACCAAGATAGCGAACAAGAACCAAGACCAGGTGCAACCCGCCTTGAGATAGGGCCTCGTGAGTCCCGCGCTGGCTCACGAGTGCCCAAACACACCTCGTCTAGCCCTGCCGTGCAAGCCACGTGTCAGGCCGGGGATGTACATGCCCCGGGGGCTCTCCGTAGTAGGGAGTCCCCTCTCACGCACCAGAAGCAAATCAGCAATCACTACGGCGACCGGTGCCCTTCCTCGCGCTAACTTGCAGGAACCTCCTGAGGGCCATAGCAGGTGGTACCGCAGACTCTCCCTCTTCTCTCATGCGATTTGATTGCACGTTAAAAGGGGGGCCCTGAGCATCGTGCCTCAGGAGCTCTTACTGGCTCTCCAGCCCTCACCCCCTGGCCTTCACCACGACACGTGACCTGGCATACTAGCGGCGGCTGAGCTCACTCGAGGGCCGGGACCTAAGGACACAGAGCACCAAGAAGAACATGGAGGGGAGGGGGAGGCCCGCACGAGCCTGACCTAGCTACACTACATGGTCGATGTACGTGTTCGGCACGACTCGAGGAGCCGACCCCGTACAACTAAGATAAGTTCTTGCTCTGTATCCACTAGTCGCTACGGCACGAGACCCTCGCTCACTCCCTTCGCTGCCCTGCTGCGGCAATGTTTTCTTCCTTTCCCATCGTAAGACAGCTGCTTGCGCGCTAAAGGGGACCTCTTGAGCGTCGCGCCTCAGGAGCTCTTACTGGACCTCGGGCCGCTCACCTCTTGGCCTTGACCACAGCACGCGACTGATACATCTCCAACGTATCTATAATTTTTGATTGCTTCATGCTATATTATCTACTGTTTTGGACATTGTTGGGCTTTATTATTCACTTTTATATTATTTTTGGGACTGACCTATTAACCGGAGGCCCAGCCCAGAATTGCTGTTTTTTGCCTATTTTAGGGTTTCGAATAAAAGGAATATCAAACGAAGTCCAAACAGAATGAAACCTTTGGGAACGTGATTTTCTCACCAAACATGACCCGGGGGACTTGGAACCTACGTCAAGAAACAAAGGAGGAGGCCACGAGGTAGGGGGCGCGCCTACCCCCTCCCAGGCGCGCCCTCCACCCTCATGGGCCCCCTGTTGCTCCACCGACATACTCCTTCCTCCTATATATACCTACGTACCCCCAAACGATCAGATACGAAGCCAAAACCCTAATTCCACCGCCGCAACTTTCTGTATCCACGAGATCCCATCTTGGGGCCTGTTCCGAAGCTCCGCCGGAGGGGGCATCCATGACGGAGGGCTTCTACATCAACACCATAGCCTCTCCGATGAAGTGTGAGTAGTTTACCTCAGACCTTCGGGTCCATAGTTATTAGCTAGATGGCTTCTTCTCTCATTTTGGATCTCAATACAATGTTCTCCCCCTCTCTTGTGGAGATCTATTCGATGTAATCTTCTTTTTGTGGTGTGTTTGTTGAGACCGATGAATTGTGGGTTTATGATCAAGATTATCTATGAAGAATATTTGAATCTCCTCTGAATTCTTTTATGTATGATTGGTTATCTTTGCAAGTCTCTTCGAATTATCAGTTTGGTTTGGCCTACTAGATTGATCTTTCTTGCAATGGGAGAAGTGCTTAGCTTTGAGTTTAATCTTGCGGTGTCCTTTCCCAGTGACAGTAGGGGCAGCAAGGCACGTATTGTATTGTTGCCATCGAGGATAACAAGATGGGGTTTTTATCATATTGCATGAATCTATCCCTCTACATCATGCCATCTTGCTTAAGGCGTTACTCTGTTTTATGAGCTTAATACTCTAGATGCATGCTGGATAACGGTCGATGAGTGGAGTAATAGTAGTAGATGCAGGCAGGAGTCGGTTTACTTGTCTCAGACGTGATGCCTATATACATGATCATACCTAGATATTCTCATAACTATGCTCAATTTTGTCAATTGCTCAACAGTAATTCGTTCACCCACCATAAAAATACTTATGCTCTTGAGAGAAGCCACTAGTGAAACCCCTATGGCCCCCGGGTCTATCTCCATCATATTAATCTTCCAATACTTAGTTATTTCCTTTGCTTTTTTACTTTGCTTTTATTTTACTTTGCATATCTATCATAAAAATACCAAAAATATTATCTTATCATATCTATCAGATCTGACTCTCGTAAGTGACCGTGAAGGGATTGATAACCCCTTATCGCGTTGGTTGCGAGGAGTTATTTGTTTTGTGCAGGTACGAGGGACTCTCGCGTAGCCTCCTACTGGATTGATACGTTGGTTCTCAAAAACTGAGGGAAATACTTGCGCTACTTTGCTGCATCACCCTTTCCTCTTCAAGGAAATCCAACGCAGTGCTCAAGAGGTAGCAGAGAAGATTTCTGGCGCCGTTGCTGGGGAGTCTATGCAAAAGTCAACATACCAAGTACCCATCACATACCCTTATCTCCCGCATTACATTATTTTCCATTTGCCTCTCGTTTTCCTCTCCCCCCACTTCACCCTTGCCGTTTTATTTGCTCTCTCTCTCTCTATCCTCCCTCTCTTCCTCTATTTGCCTCTTTTTGCCTGCTTGCTTTTTGTTTGCTTATGTGTTAGTTTACTTGCTTGTCAACATGGCTCAGGATAACACTAAATTGTGTGACTTTACCAATACCAACAACAATGATTTTATTAGCACTCTGATTTCTCCTCTTACCGATGCTGAATCTTGTGAAATTAATGCTGCCTTGCTAAATGTTGTTATGAAAGATCCATTTTCCGGCCTTCCTAGTGAAGATGCCGCTACCCATCTAAATAGCTTTGTTGATCTATGTGATATGCAAAATAAGAAAGATGTGGATAATGATATTGTTAAATTGAAGCTATTTCCTTTTTCTCTTAGAGATCATGCTAAAGCTTGGTTTTCGTCTTTGCCTAAAAATAGTACTGATTCTTGGAACAAGTGCAAAGATGCTTTTATCTCTAAGTATTTTTCCTCCCGCTAAGATCATCTCACTTAGAAACGATATTATGAATTTTAAGCAACTTGATCATGAACATGTTGCACAAGCTTGGGAGAGGATGAAATTAATGATACGTAATTTCCCTACTCATGGTTTGAATTTGTGGATGATTATACAAAATTTTTATGCCGGATTAAATTTTGCTTCTAGAAATCTTTTAGATTCGGCTGCGGGAGGCACTTTTATGGAAATGACTTTAGGAGAAGCTACTAAACTCCTAGATAATATTATGGTTAATTATTCTCAATGGCATACTGAAAGATCTACTAATAAAAAGGTGCATGCGATAGAAGAAATTAATGTTTTGAGTGGAAACATGGATGAACTCATGAAATTATTTGCTAGTAAGAGTGTTTCTTCTGATCCTAATGATATGCCCTTGTCTACTTTGATTGAGAATAATAATGAATCTATGGATGTGAATTTTGTTGGTAGGAACAATTTGGTAACAACGCCTATAGAGGAAATTTTAATCCTAGGCCTTATCCTAGTAATCCCTCTGATAATTATGGTAATTCCTACAACAATTCTTATGGAAATTATAATAAGATGCCCTCTTATTTTGAATCTAATATTAAAGAATTTATTACTTCACAAAAGTATTTCAATGCTTTGATTGAAGAAAAATTGCTTGAGATTGATGAGTTCGCTAGGAACATTGATAGAATTTCTCTTGATGTTGATTCTTTGAAACTTAGATATATTCCTCCTAAGCATGATATCAGTGAGTCTCTCAAAGCCATGAGAATTTCCATTGATGAGTGCAAAGAAAGAACCGCTAGGATGCGTGCTAAGAAAGATGCCTTTATTAGAGCGTGTTCTTCTAGTTCCTATGAAAATAAAGATGAAGATCTAAAAGTTATTGATGTATTCCCTATTAAATCTTTGTTTTGGAATATGAATCATGATAACTATGGGACTGAATATGATCCACCTTTACCTAGAAGGCGTTCTAAAAATTCAGAGTTCTTAGATCTTGATGCTAAAATTGATAAAAGTGGGATTGAAGAAATTAAAACCCTAGATCTTGCTAAACCCACTATCTTGGATTTCAAGGAATTTAATTATGAAAATTGCTCTTTGATTGATTGTATTTCCTTGTTGCAATCCGTGCTAAATTATCCTCATGCTTATAGTCAAAATAAAGCGTTTACTAAACATATCGTTGATGCCTTGATGCAATCTTATGAAGAAAAACTTGAATTGGAAGTTTCTATCCCTAGAAAACTTTATGATGAGTGGGAACCAACTATTAAAATTAAAATTAAAGATCATGAATGCTATGCTTTGTGTGATTTGGGTGCTAGTGTTTCCACGATTCCAAAGACTTTGTGTGATTTGTTAGGTTTCCGTGATTTTGATGATTGCTCTCTAAACTTGCACCTTGTAGATTCCACTATTAAGAAACCTATGGAAAGAATTAATGATGTTCTTATTGTTTCAAATAGCAATTATGTGCCCGTAGATTTTATTGTTCTTGACATAGATTGTAATCCTTCATGTCCTATTATTCTTGGTAGACCTTTCCTTAGTACGATTGGTGCAATTATTGATATAAAGGAAGGAAATATTAGATTCCAATTTCCGTTAAGGAAAGGCATGGAACACTTTCCTAGAAATAAAATTAAATTACCTTATGAATCTATTATGAGAGCCACTTATGGATTGCCTACCAAAGATGGGAGTACCTAGATCTATCCTTATTATGCCTAGCTAGGGGCGTTAAACGACAGCGCTTGTTGGGAGGCAACCCAATTTTTTTTATTCCTTGCTTTTTGCTCCTGTTTAGTAATAAATAATTTTTCTAGACTCTGTTTTGGTTGTTTTTTGTGTTTAATTAGTGTTTGTGCCAAGTAGAACCGTTGGGAAGACTTGGGGAAAGTCTTGATATCTTGCTGTAAAAACAGAAACTTTAGCGCTCACGAGAAATACTGCCATTTTTATTTTGAAAGTGATATTTAGTTAATTATTTTTGAAGATGATTAATAGGTAAATTACTCACGTCCAGCAATTTATTTTATAATTTTTGGGGTTCCAGATCTTGCGCTAGCTACAGATTACTACAGACTGTTCTGTTTTTGACAGATTCTGTTTTTCCTGTGTTGTTTGCTTATTTTGATGAATCTATGGCTAGTAAAATAGTTTATAAACCATAGAGAAGTTAGAATACAGTAGGTTTAACACCAATATAAATAAGGAATGAGTTCATTACAGTACCTTGAAGTGGTCTTTTGTTTTCTTTCGCTAACGGAGCTCATGAGATTTTCTACTTTGAGTTTTGTGTTGTGAAGTTTTCAAGTTTTGGGTAAAGATTTGATGAATTATGGAACAAGGAGTGGCAAGAGCTTAAGCTTGGGGATGCCCATGGCACCCCCAAGATAATCTAAGGACACCTTAAAGCCAAATCTTGGGGATGCCCTGGAAGGCATCCCCTCTTTCGTCTACTTCTATCGGTAACTTTACTTGGAGCTATATTTTTATTCACCATATGATATGTGTTTTGCTTGGAGCGTCTTGTATGATTTCAGTCTTTGATTTTTAGTTTACCACAATCATCCTTGCTGTACACACCTTTTGAGAGAGCCATACATGATTTGGAATTTGTTATAATACTCTATGTGCTTCGCTTATATCATTTGAGTTATATAGTTTTGCTCTAGTACTTCACTTATATTTTTTAGAGCACGGTGGTGGATTTGTTTTATAGAAACTATTGATCTCTCATTCTTCACTTAGATTATTTTGAGAGTCTTAAATAGCATGTTAATTTGTTAAATGATCCTAATACGCTTGGTAATCAAAGAATAAAAACTTTCTTATGAGTGTGTTGAATACTATGAGAAGTTTGATACTTGATAATTGTTTTGAGATATCACTCCAAAAAAAATACACTTCCGTGATGATACGTGTTTGTCACAGTAGGTCGCATTTTCTGTCATGCATGTACATCCATGACGATTTTATGATAGAATCAAGATAGTCATACCTGTGCTGTCGTAGAAGTGTTTCATGACATTACCAAAATTATTATCACGGAAGTGTCCACTTCCATGACGATAAATCCCGCATCACAGAAGTGCTTTCGTCAAGGTTGACCAACACGTGGCATCCACCGTAATGGAACGCCGTTAAGCTATCGGGTCGGGTTTTGGATCCGATAACCCGTTAACAGCCCCGACCAATGGGGATTTTCCACGTGTAAAATCATCATTGGCTGGAGGAAACACGTGTCGGCTCATCGTTGGACAGATGTCATCCACTCATTGGACAGAAGGCGCCTATGATACGTCAACACATGGCACGACCCAATAAAGGCCGATTCCTGTGAAAAGGCTGGCCCGTTTGACTTGGTAAAAAGGTGGCGGGCCGGCCCATGTAAAACCTGTTAACGGCCTATTCGCATATAGCCCATTTACAGCCTGCTAACCCAAGGCCCGTTACGCCCTATCCGAATTAGGCCCAGTAGCGTAATCTGGACCACCCAATATGATTCCAGCCCGTTTTCACTTCTGGCCCATGTATGGCCCATGACGTCTTTCGGCCCATATGAGGCCCTATGTAACTCTTAGCCTATTAACGGCCCGTGGTGAAACTGGCCTGTAATGAACAGTGTATCACTTTACACCCATTAACGGCCCGTGGTGAAACTGGCCCGTAATGAACAGTGTATCACTTTATACCCATTAACGGCCCGTTATTCCATTGGGCCGTTTCCAACCCATGTTATCTTTCGGCCTTCTCAGAGACCATTTATTCTTGGGCTCATTTCCAGCATTCGTTTACTTACAGCCCGTTACTGTCATTTTCTGCTTGTGGGCCAAATTCAGCCCGTGGTTACAATAGGCCCGTTTGTGGTCCGTTAATACGTTGGGCCATTTTCATAGCGTCATCAAATACGGTGTATTAATGATGGCCCGTTATGGTCATCCAATGAACGGATAATTCCAACTCTAGCCCGTTTACGGCCATAATGCGATCTGTTTGGCCCATGTTTGGCCAATCGATCATACGGCCCGTATAAGGCCCATTGATGATACGACCTGCAGAAGGCCCATTGTTTCTATGGCCCGTAGAAGGCCCACTGTTTCTACGGCCAGTAGGAGGCCCAGTGTCACTATAGTAAATATTAGCCCATGGTTATTGTGGCCTAGTTTTAAATAATAGATTATTGCAGCCACTAGCTAACCGCGGAAAAAGAACTACAATGACTACAAGCAAACAAATAAACAAGACAACAAGGAAATAAATAAGCAAGCAACTAACGCTAGGATATCACGTCTATTACACATATTACATCCACTGGGCATCAAAGTTCGCCACCAGTGCAAATATAGGGAACAAAGCAGCATATCATATACACTGGTTGTCAAAGTTGGCGACCAACACAAATAAACACCACAGCAAAACAAATCCAGAACTGAAACCACTTCAGAAGATCTCAAGAAACAATATCCTAGGTACCCATAATGCTGGCAAGATGCTTAGCAAGCTTATTAACTTTCTCTTGTTTGGCGCTTAAATCCTCCAGCGCTTGCTGTTGCACCAGAAAATATGCATTTGAATTCTGCAGGGACTTCCTCAGTCCTTCAGCTTCCTGTCGCTGCACATCTGGTCGATGTCTTTCAACTTGAAGTTGAGACTCAAGAAGACGAACTGATTTAGGCAGCGAGTTCGAAGAGCTTGTGCCAGCAGTAGTGGCCAGTAACTCGAACACTACATCAAGACAGGACTTTTGGGTTCCCTCACTGTCGTCAAGATAGTTTTTATCAGCTTTCTTGGAGACCAACAGGGATGTCTCACTATCTTGAACCTTATCTGCATTACTTCCTTTACCATTGGATAACGCGGTACTATTCTCCAATATTTTGTCCGCATTCTAAAAGAGAAACAAGCAAACACATCACATGTTTACCATGTCGTATATGCAACTCATTTTGGTAAATGAGTTCAGTAGTAAAGTGGACATGATAACAGCATGAAACAAACATATATCTATGTACCATGGTCACTTTATGGTCTATATCATTCTAGTTTTTGTTGCCAAATCAAGATAGATACACAGTTCAAATAATATTTGTTCAAGACAAAGCAGAATAGATAGAATATAAGTGTGGGTAACTATAGAGCAATAACAACACTTGTAATGTGCATGACATGAGAACATAACTGTTTATTCAATTGAAATTGAAATCAACATAGAGAAAGTTTCAATAGCAAACCAGTTAAAGAAATAGGTTTAACACATACCTGTTGCGCCATTGGAGTTTCAATTCCATCCTTCAAATTTGAAAATAGTTGGTATGAGTAAATACAGTAATGCAAGAGCAAAGGATTATGAACCATAGCTACAGAACCTGACCTGAGAACAAATCTTCTTCTCCTTTAAGCGTTGAGTTGGGATTCGGAATGGTGGTCCTCATGCTTTGGGCACTACAGTTCCCTTACTAACTGCTCGTGTTTGGGTGCTCTGTGGTGGAGACGGTGCTGTGTCAACTGGAACTGGGTTACTATCTGCCGGGGTTGGGGTTAGAAGGGGTGTAGCTGGTTCTCTGTCCAATTGGGAGGGGTACAATCTGCGAGAGTGTGGGTTATGTGTGGTGGATCTGGTCCTTGGGCAAGTACAACTATGGTTCTATCTGCATCAACTGGTAGCACTATCTTTTCTGAAGATTGTGTTGTTACTCCCTTAGATACTGCCATCACGCTCTCCAATTCAAATGACTGATAAACAAGAAAAGTAATTGAAAGTATAGACATTGTATGATAGACAGGTGTAATGGATAGTGGGGAATAAAAGAGGGCATGAAATAATTCATATTTATGTTGTCTAACCAAACATGATAGCATGACACAATTTCACATATATAATGGCTAACTAAACAGGATAGCATGACACAATTTCACATTATGATGGCTAACTAAAAAAGATGGAAAGACATAGTTCAAAATATGAGACTATGCAAACAGGATGACATGACATAACTATATAATGTGTTTATTAAATAGGTTGGCATGCCATAATTCACATACATTCACGGATAGAATGCCATAATTCAAAATATGATGACTGTAAACACTAAACAGGATGAGATGATATAACTATATGATGTCTTTATTAAATGGGTTGCCATGCCATAATTCAGATAGATGATGTGTATGTACTATGTAAACATGATGGCATGATATAATTCAAATATATGATTTATATAGTAAGCAAGTAAGCAGATGGCAATCCATATATGATGTAAAAACTAAGCAATGCAAGACAACATGCATGACATGGGTAATATAGCCCCGCCAAGTTTGAGCATAGACTTCAGGGAGGAAATAGGACTGGTCATCAGTCTCTGAATCCTCCTATGAGGAGCTCTTTGTAACCAGCAAGATGTCTGCTTCAGCAGGTAGCATTGTCTGCTCTGAATACCTTCTTTTCACTCCAGATACTTCCATCACTGCTTCAAATGGCTGATGCACAGGAAGAGTAGTTGGATATACAAACGTTGTCGACAAATGGAACACGTAATACAAAAAAATGATAGCATGATATAATTCACATACATGATGATTGGCTAAATAGCATGTCATTGCATAATTCACATATATAATGACTTTGCAACAAGATAGCATTGTATAATTCACATATATAATGTCTTGCAACAATATGGCAATGCATAATTCACATATATGGTAATTCGACACTGAACAGGTGGCATTCACACAAAGCATGTCTAAACTAATCAAATGACATAGCAATGCTAGACACCATACGCACGATATGAGCAACATAACCCTAACAAGTTAGAGAATACACCTCGGGGGGGATAGGACTGGTCATCTGTCTCTGAATCCTCCTCTGAGGAGCTATCCATAACCAGCGAGATATGCGCTTCATCAGGTAGTATAGTCTGCTCTGAAGACCTTGTTTTCACTCTAGAATTTGCCATCACCGTGTCAAATGGCTGATGCACACGAAGAGCAGTTGAATGTACTAACATTGTTAACAAATGTAATATGTAACAAAAAAAGGATGGCCTGATATAATTACATATAAGATGACTGACTAAGCAGGATGGCATTGCAAAATTCACATATATGATGCCTAGCTAAACAAGATGGCGTTGCATAATTCACATAAACGATGAATAAACTAAACAGATGGCATTCACACAAAGGATGTCTAAACTAAGCAGATGACATATTTGATGTATAAAGTAAGCAATGCGAGACACCATATGCATGATATAACCAACATCAGCATGCCAAGTTAGAGCGAAGACCTCAGGGGGTAAATAGGAGTTGTCTTCTCCTTTTGAATCCCCCTCAGAACAGATATCTTCCTCTCGATTACGGTCCGAAATGCATGGAGGGGGGCTGCCTTTGCGCCTACCATGGAGCGACGTCTGCATGAAATTTTATTGCCACGCAAGGCTCGTCTCTTTTTCTCTACATGTTCGGTTCCATTGTTTACAATAACTGTCATGCATAGGAATAAAACATAGTGAGATTATGTAAGGAGTGCATGAAGAAATCTAGAGTGATGGTAGCAACCTGTGGATAGACCCAAAACCAATAATAGCAGGCAGATAATGGCTTCAGTTAAAAAATACAGAAATTGCTTCTTTATTGTTTGTTTCCCACCCAACATGAAACTCATAGTAGACACCGGAGATTAACCAGATAGTAGATAGATACTATTGATAGTGGCCCCGATATGTACCCCACAACCATTTAAAAACTCAAGTTTGACCATTAGTTTGGACCCGACTCAGATTCTAATCGGTGAACAGGACGATAAAGTAGCATGTAATATTAAGCGATGCATAACGTAAGCAGACACGACAGAGTGCGACCTCTCTTGCGGACCCGTGTAGTCCTCGAGGTCATCTGCTCGGTTGATGATGGTAATGCAGTTTTCATGGCTACCAGCGGCGGGGAAGAAGATCTGAGGCGGCGAAAGACAGTCTGGAGGCCGGATCCCTGCTGTTCTGGACCCTTCTGTCGTTGGAGCAGTTGAGCTAGGGTGGACGACAGCGCAGCAGGAGCGGGATAAACCACGCAAGGTTTTCTTTGACAACTATCTATAAGAGAAGTAATTCTGTAAGGGCTCGTTTGAATTGGAGGATTCCAACAATGCAAGGATAGGAAATAGACTGGAATAGGATAGGAATACACGTACAAAACAGAGAATTTAAAAACACATGATTTCTACCAATCTGGGTGTTTGATTCACAACAATTGGAAGATCACACGATGCAAAGAAGCATGGTGAGATTAAGTCAAACCACAAGAAAATGTACGATTATAATGCTATTATGCTACTATCTCTTAGTCTTGTGCTTCATGAATAGGAATTTGAAAAGGAGGACAAGTGAAAATTAAAATTTCTACGTTTTTTCTTTCAAGGAGACACTAAAGTAACAAATCCGTGTGCTCAGTGGACAATATATATAACATGTAGAGTAAAAAAGAGATGCAGCAAGTGTACAACCTCTTTGGCGAAGCCATGTCGATCTCAGCGTGATTGGGTTGGCCGGTGAGGATGCTCCGCTGACTTTGCTGTCGGAGGAGGGGAAGAAAATCTTAGATGTTTGGAGAGGGAGCCCGAGGTACTGCTCTGCTGTGATGGAGGGTTTCGTCCTTGGAGCAGCTCCGGTGAGTTGTACGACGCCGAGGCTGAAGCAGGACAAGAGAGACAACAAACAACGTTAACCTGAGTGGAATTCTAATAGCATCTCCAATACATGACGTAAAATACATAACCACAAAGTGCTAGATGTAAAATACACCAGCCGCTCATCTCTGAACTTAACTGTCGAAAGTGAACTTAACTGTCGAAACTGAATTTTGCTGTCGAAATTGAATTTTGCTGTCGAAACTGAACGCACTAGCAAGGTGAGGCTACACGTCGGTCGACTGACTTTTTCATCTCTGGTCAGTCGATTTTGCAGCTGTTGGATACGAAATCAAGGGCCTGCGGTTCATCTTCAACCTCCACCCCCTGAGCCACCACCCACCACCGGCCAAACAGCAGCCCCCCACCGCCCGCGGCCGGTGATGCACCGCCTCGCCCACCCCGAAAACACTCCCCACCGCCGGTCCGCCGCCGCCCTGGCCATCCCTCTAGCCCCCCCCCCCGTGCCGAGCTTTTTCTCCAGCGATCCCCACGCCACCGCCCCGCCAACTCCCCGCCACCACCGGCGACCACCGCCCCCATCCTGAACCCTAAGATAGATAGTGGGGTACCTCTCTGGTGAGCCCCCCACCCCGCTGCGGCTGGTTCTTCCTTCACCCCGGCGAGCCCCCCCACCCCCTAAAAATTGACTGACCCAAAAGTCGACTCAGTCGACTGAAGTGTAGCTAAATCGGAGCAGCATCGCAAGCAAGAGCAAGAGCGAGAGCAGCAGCGCGAGCAACAGCAAGAGCAAGAGCAGACCAAGCAGGGGACCGAGAGCAAGAGCAGAGCAGCAACACGAGCGAGAGCTAAAGCAGCAGCAGCTTCTACTGATGTGGACGTCGCTGCCGAGGGAGCGACGTTGTGGAGGAAGTGTCCGTCGACGCCGCCGTGGACGGAGCCACGCTGTGTCGGCCCGGGACCGAGCGCCAGCAGCACCGTGAGATCGTATCAAGAAGAAAATGCGACGATTAGTGTACAACCTCTTTGGTGGTGCCGATTAGGCCGCAGGTTCATCCGAGGAAATGGTGATGATGATGCTCTTCTGGTGGTGTAGGTGAAGACGGCGGTGTGGGAATGGAGGTGGCGCAAAAGATGAGGGGAATGTCGGGGCAGCTCCTTGGAGGTGGAGGACGGGGTGGCTGAACTGGCGGGACGATGAGATCGATGACGGATCCTCATCCGGTACGGTGGATGAGGGACGTCGAGGTGTTGCTGTGGACGACATCGTCGGGGAAGTGGCTCCGGCTGGGTGGCGGACGGAGTAGGGTGTGGGGTTTTGTCACGGGTTTTCGCGGCCTTGGTGTATGAATGGGTGGGCGGATGGGATGGCAGTGGGGAACCATGGCTTAGAGACGCACTTTTCCGAAATGTGGGGTAAGTTACGAAAGTACCCCCACCGATTTGAGGCGGTTCTTTCGGTTCAGGGTTACCACGGGCATTTCGCGTGTCGGGATTTCATAGGAGGTGGGAGTTTTCGCGCGCATTGTAATTTCGATATAGCAAGGCGTGGGTTGAGATGGAGGGATTTGTCGGAGCACAACAAGACAAAGATATATCTTAAATATTTCGGGCTAACAAGGCGCCGGTTGAAATTTCTGGACAAGCCTAACGTGTACTATACCAAATCAATGCGCACTACAAATGTCATTCAAAAATTTGAATTCATGTTATGTTCAATTAAAATATTTCGCTACGTGTATAATGCATGCAACCTACTACTCAAATGAACGTTTTAGTGTATTGCAAACGTATATACTACCGCTTCAATATGAACTAAATTTGAATTCGTTTCTCTATTTGAATAAGATCTACAGTAATGATTGTTGTGAAGTCAAAGCATTTGAATTCGTTTCTCTATTTTAATAAAATCTACAATCATCATTACTGTCAAGTTAAACCATCGTTTGTGTATTATCTTCACAGCACACCACATGATTAGTCTTGAGTTACATATGAACTATGTGTACTATATGAACTCGAACTAGATATTTTGAGTCTACTTTATTTTGATTTCAAATCACATTACATTTCTAGCTCTAGCTAGATCTTCATAATCAAAACCATGTCTCATATGTATAATGTGTTTATCACATTATGTATGGTGTCCCGCCCCCTACGCCTACAAGTATTTAGATGTGAGTTGCAAACACCACACATTACCACAAATTCAAATAAAATATGAGAATGTTCGATATATAGTATTGTTTAGATTGTTCGATATTTAGTTGTAAGCTGCAAACGCCATACATTATCACAAATTCGAATAAAATGTGAGATTGTTTGATGTATAGTATGGTTTAGATTGTTCGGCATTTAGCTGTGAGTTGCAAACGCCATGCATTATCACATTATGGTATAACATGTGCACAACACGTGTATCACCGCTATATTCATGCATGCAATGTTTAAAACACTATGATATCCTATTCAAATATATAAATCCGCTTTCATATAAAATTATGATCTTTGTTAGTCTCTTACACCCACACAATCCTCTAAACTTTGTAGCTACCACTAACTTTCTCTCGTGCATACACACGCCTTCCTCGCCCTCCCCCTCCCTCGGCATTCTATACACCGGGCACATTCATTTTTTTTTCTTTAGGTCGTTCTCCCAGAGTCTCCACAACTCCTTTCCGACACACACCGATCGATAAACCTCTCCAGCGATGCCTACCTACAACATACACACACACATTCAATCTCCTCCTTTATGTGTCCTTGCCTTGTGTCTCTCATACGGTCAGACACACGGGTAAACTCTCGCCCCTCTTTTCATCGATCTCACAACCGCACACTCCTCCCCGTATCTAGCTAGTAGTTGGGCCTCTCGCACCGCCTTATTTGCCTCTAACAAATGGACGTACACCGACCGATCTCTCGCTATACATATAGCTAGCTAGGTCCTTATAACTCGTTTTTACCCACACGTCAATCGATCTACCTCATTAGTTATGTCTCTCCCTTCCTCCGACAAACAACAATTGATCTACCGATCTAGTTAGGTTTGATTACCAAACACATGGTTCCCCTTCATCATCCATGGATGCGTCCCGACAGATTTATCACGCACAGGCACACACAGAAACACATCCCCACTCTTATTGATAACATTGCAGTTCCACCCGCAGTTTGTCTAGTAGGCCTCTCCCACTATCTTCGAGAAGCAACTCCATCACCCATCCAGCACTCTACCCCTCTCCCTCCCTCCCTCTCCTCTCTCTCTCTCTGTCCCATCATATTTCCCGTCCTTCAGTTATGTATGGATGTCGACCGATCTCCCTCAAGACATAGCTGGATCTCTCCTTCTCAACACATATACGAGTCATTCTACCTCTATAGTTAGGCATCTGCCTACCCCTCCCCCCACCCCCCCACACACACCGATACATCGAGTGCTCTAGTCATGTCTCCCTGCCACACACAAACTTGACATGTGCCCTCTAACGTTCCGGTAGGACAGTCGCCCTATATCTTTGACTTGCACACACACACAATTTCGATGGCTCTCTTCATCGATCTCGCACCCACCCATTTGATCCTCTCTTTGACTCTATCGATATCTATGACCCCTCCCTCTCTTCTCGTGGATTGCCCGACCCTCTATGTATGATATGGATAGGCCTCCATTTCACACACATTGCATGCAAAATTTTGTTTGAGATGTCATCGACACATATTCCCACAAATAATTCACGAAATTAACCCCCACCCCACCCCCACCCCAAAACAAAAAACACTCACGAATGCGGTTTGTATCTCTCACACACACCCACGTAGGTGGGGACGTGCACGAAGAGAAGATGTGCATGCACGGCGCACGTACTCCCGTCTCTTTCCCAACCACACCCGCGTGGGTACACGGTGGAGCTCATTTCTGTACGAAAAAGGCAGCCCACGTGGTAATTTGGCACATGTACTGGTTGTCCACTTGGTGGAGGGAGGATCGTCTACCATGGGTGAACAAGCAAATTGCGACTTGACGTGTTATGTTAAAAAAGAGGCAAACCATGTGGGGCCTACCTTCGAGGCAAGGCTCTATACATTGGTGTACTTTTGATGTGTCCCGTCAACTCGCAGAACGAGGAGAAGCTTGCTTAGTACGTTGTCTCCCCCGTTCCTAAATATAAGTCTTTGTAGAGATTTCACCATGAACCACATGCAGATGTATATAGATGCATTTTAAGTGTAGATTCATTCATTTTGTTTCGTATGTAGTGGAATCTACAAAGACTTATCTACTAGTAATAGCTAGCCCCCACCACTAGGAATTCTCTATCCTCTCCTTAAGCCACATCATCAAAATTGATGTAGCCGTTAGATGAAGTAAATCAAACCATAATAGCCATCTGATCTAGACGTTGAGAGCCTCCGCACTAAGCCACATGCAAGCATGCATAAATACCGTGGCACATGCATGTGAGTGGGTTTTAAATCACATCAACATGTCTGCATGCAAGCATGCACCGGTAGCATGCATGTAAGTGAGCTTTTAAGTCCCATTAACATGTCAAAAAGAAAAATATAATCCCATTATGCAGTAGGAGTTGGCTAATCTTTTTTCCTTACGTGGGATGATCTAAATGATGATGGGACTTTATTTAGTTTGGCTACCACATTTGTCATGCAGTTAGGTGTCGCACAGTGATAGTGTGAGGCGGGCCATGTAATCACTGAGCCTGCGTGTTTTCACTTCTCTTGCACGCCTCCACTGTAAGAATGGAGAAAATTGTAATCTAGTAGTAGTACCTCCTTTCGCCGAAAGTGTGGGACATCTAGCAGTCCTACCACCTTAGTAATAAAGACCAATGAGCCGTCAAATCACATAGAACCAACAGTAAGTTGGACGGATGAAGCAACCATCACTCTTGCGCCAGTGAGAGGTCACGTCCGCTCTGCCCGGGCATGAATGCGGCACCGATTCTTTGGAGCGGTGCTGACCGTTTTGGGTGGGAAGCGTGCGCGGGCGATTGAGGGGCTTTGGGTGGCCAGGCTGGTCAGGAGCGGGCATGGCAGCTGTTCGCATGTCCCTACCAGACACGCCCGGAAATGAGAGGATGCACTGACTCTCGCGGCTAAAATCATGCACTACACAACATCACTCTGTAGGAGTAGGTCGATCTGTCGCTCTCTCTAACACACACATGCTGTTAAACACACACACACACGCACCTTGGTCCCGTTGCACCTTCTAACATGACTTATTACACCTAGACGGAGGGAGTAGTAAGTATACGAGATACGGTGGCACACTGACTTAAGTCGAATACAAGTGCCCAAAATTTGTGTGCATGTTATAATAAGGATTCACTTAAAGTAGTACATGAGCGAATAGAGGGATCAATTGGACAGTGTTCCCGAGCAGTAGCGAGATGTGTGAGGTAAGAAACACCGCTGTCGCTTTTAATTTTTCTTATTAATTTGTTTGTTTCACCCTCTGACTGGTGGGACCCAACGTACTACGTGGAGAGAGGTAAGGTGACTAAGGCTGCATTAATTCTGCACCACTGTGGATAGTCTTACCACCAAAGCCACATGACACGATTATGATGGAAATCCCAATGACTCCCACACACACAAAAAAAGACGGCATGCTTGTCACACGAATGCAGGAATGTATAAAAGGTTATTTCCCTCTCGTTGAACATAATGGGAGGGTTGTGTAGCTGGTTAGCCTGTTCACTCATCAAACTTGAGGTCTCGGGTTCAATAACTACACTTGAGCATAATTTGTGCCAGGAGGATTCTTTGACTGGTCAAAATGTTTTCTAGGGTTTGCACGCTTCACACTCTCTCTCCAGTATATATATACACGTTGGAGCCTCAGCACTTGTAGTTGCTCTCTTCACACTCTCTCGCCCTCTCCCGCTGGAGCCTCAGCGCTTTTAGTTGCTCTCTTCACACTCTCTCGCCCTCTCCAGATCTAAACAAGACTTCGTTGGCCTCTCTCTCCCCTCACTGCTGCTCAAAGAGCCGGCATGATCCGTCCGCCGGGAAGGGAAGGAGGCTTAATGTTGTCGCCGTCGGCAAGGGACTATCGGCGCAGCTGTTCACTTTCCACCCAGCGGCGGCGTGGGAGGGCCTCCGACCCCTTCTTCTCCGCCGTCCCGTCGCCCACCGAACCACGCCCAAAGAACCTTTAGGTATAATTTACTTACTCCACATGCATTGCTCTAGCTACATGTATACCATGAATCTAGGACGTGGTTCAAAGAGGAAAGGAGTGGGGGAAGTAGTGGGAAAAGTTGTATATAGCATGAATCTAGGACGTGGTTCAAAGAGGAAATGAAGGGGGAAAGTTGTATAGCATGAATCTAGGACGTGGTTCAAAGAGGAAAGGAAAGGGGGAAAGTAGTGGGGAAAGTTCTATCGCATAAATCTAGGACGTGGTTCAAAGAGGAAAGGAAGGGGCGAAAGTACAAGTTCAAAAAGGAAAGGAAGGGACAAGGTAGTAGAGTTTGAGCAGGACTAGATTTGCTGCGCTCACATAGGGAAAGGTGTCTAAAGATAACAAAACTAGGACCAACACAAATATGCTCTTTGGTTGTTTGTTCTTTGTTGCAACAGACTATGCATGACCACAGTACA
The DNA here is from genome assembly GCF_018294505.1 of Triticum aestivum. Lineage (NCBI taxonomy): Eukaryota > Viridiplantae > Streptophyta > Magnoliopsida > Poales > Poaceae > Triticum > Triticum aestivum. The sequence continues at coordinate 556,928,759 of NC_057800.1, read as the reverse complement.
TTGGTAGATGCACATGGTGCTGGTGCGTCCGCTGTCCCGTGCAACTCATTAGCTATTGTTAATCTAAGGCCCTGTTTGGTTAAGAACTCCCTAGTCCCTACCTCCTTGGTTCCAGGGACAAAACATGGACTAGAGATTATTAAATGACATGCTAAAAGACCATGTTACCTCTAGTAATGAACTAATAGAGACAAGGTGTGATGCGTGGCTAGGGCAACTGTTGGAAAAAGTCCCAAAAAGACTCCCTCGCGGTCTTCTTTCTTTAGTCCCAAATGCCCACTTTTAGTCCCTAAAAGTCCCTTCTTTTTGGTTTAGATGGGACTGACACGGAGTTTCTTTAGTCCCTACACCAAAATGTCCCTGTAAACAAACATCCTCTAATAATGTTGCTGGAAAATTAATGCAATGCCACAGTTAAAAGCAAATTACATGTTTAACGAATTTTATTGTTAATATAATCTCTATGTTAATATTAATCAATGCCACCGTTTGAGAAATGCTACTGTCTTGCTTTCTTTCCCATTTAGATAAGGTAGATGCTTCTTTTTGTTGGCCTCTGTGTCATCCACCATTATTGACCACTAATTGTTTCCTTTGCACCTCTATGTAAACAGGGTTATCGACTTCACCTCATTGCCAGTGTGACCTTTTGTTGCACTGCACAAAACACTTTTGTTTTAAGAGTGTTTTGTGCAGTTCAACCAAAATGTCACACCGACAACGTTGCTTGATTGCTTGATCTTAGTGGAACTGCACAAGAGGAGATCTTACTTCCTATCTGTTAAGACGAATTTGGTTCAGATCTTCTTCTTGTGAGTTGTTTGAATTCGGTATCATGAGAGGTCAGTACTAGCCTTCTTTCACATGATTCTGCAGTGTGCTTTCATATGTTGTGCTACTTGTCCGATAATGTTGCTTGATTTTAGTCAACTACACAAATGGAGACAAGACTTCCAATCTGTATGTGCACCTTAATACCCCATTGAGGTAAGATAAGGACATTTCAGAACCGCTGGCCTGTATTTTGCCACTTTCATCAGAAAATTAAGTTTAGTACTATACTTGTGCTCCCTAATTGACATGCCAAATCTTACATTGAAGGCAAAGCTTGTCTGTTATTGAACCAAGTGATGAAGGGGAAGAACAAGCGGAAGAAAAACAAAAATCAACTCCCGGTGCTGTAATGAAGCACTGATTCTATTCATCAAAGTTGACTGAATCTCCAATGCTGCTACATAGCATCTCAGAACTATTTCCAAACATAGCTCACGAAGATCCTCGGCTAACTCCTTTGGTATTTCTCCCGTCATTAGTGTATTGACATGGCTTTTACGGCTCAATGCGTCAGCTACTACATTAGCCTTTCCGGGATGGTAATGCAATCTCATATCATAATACTTGATGAGCTCCAACCATCCCCTTTGTCTGAGGTTTAACTCCTTTTGTGTGAAAATGTATTTCAAACTCTTGTGATCCGTGTACACCTCACAATGATTTCCAATGAGGAAATGTCTCCATGTTTTCAATGCATGCACTACGGCTGCTAACTCCAAATCATGCGCGGCATAATTCAATTCGTGGGGTTTCAGTTGTTGTGAGGCATATGAAAGAACTCTCCCTTCCTGCATAAGCACTGCTCCAAGTCCTCGTCGTGAAGCGTCGCAATACACCTCATAATCCTTGGTCTGGTCTGGCAAAATCAACACTGGTGAAGTAACCAAGCGTTTCTTCAACTCCTCGAAACTAGCCTCACACTCCTCAGTCCATATGAACTTGGTATCCTTCTTTAACAACTCTGTCATAGGTTTTGCAATCTTGGAGAAATTCTCAGTAAATCTCCGGTAGTATCCTGCGAGTCCAAGGAAACTCCGGATCTCTCCAACTGTTGTTGGTGCCTCCCACTTGGTCACGGTATCAACTTTAGTGGGATCTACTGATATACCTTCTCCGGATATAACGTGTCCGAGGAATCCTACTTCCTTCAACCAAAACTCACATTTGCTGAACTTGGCATACAACTGATGTTCTCTGAGCTTCTCAAGTACCAATCACAAATGTTCCTTATGCTCCTCTTCATTCTTCGAGTAAACCAGGATATCATCAATGAACACTACGACAAACTTATCCAAAAATTCCATAAACACTTTGTTCATCATGTTCATAAAATAGGCAGGTGCGTTAGTCAGACCAAATGACATAACGGTATACTCGTACATCCCATACCTGGTGGTAAAAGCCGTCTTAGGTATATCCTGTTCTCGAATCTTCAACTGGTGGTATCCTGATCGTAGATCGATCTTGGAAAATACCTTAGCTCCTTGCAATCGATCAAACAGATCATTGATCATTAGTAGTGGGTACTTGTTCTTGATCGTTACTTCATTCAACCCACGATAATCAACAACCATACTTAACGATCCATCCTTTTTCTCCACTAGAAGTACTGGTGATCCCCAAGGCGACGAACTTGGGCGAATATAACCTTTATCCAGTAACTCCTTAATCTACTTCTTAATCTCTACCAAATCCTTTGCAAGCATCCTGTATGGTCTCTTTGATATTGGCCCTGTGCCTGGCAATATCTCAATCAAAAACTCAATATCTCTATCCGGTGGCATGCCTGGCAACTCTTCGGGAAATATGTCAGGGAAATCCCTTCCCACTGGTACTTCCTCCTGCACAACTCTTGTTAAGCAATTTACTTGAGTCCCTTTTGGCACATGTCAGGATACATACTTGATCCTTCTCCCTTCTGGGAGGTAAGAAAAATTGTCTTACTGGCGCAGTCGATGTTCCCCCCATACATCGACAGCCAATCCATACCCAGAATTACATCCAATCCTTGTGATTCCAAAATGATTAAATCCGAGGGAAACACATGCCTACCTATACTCAATGGCACTTGAAAACATCCTTGACTGGCCATATACTCCGCTCCTGGTGAGTTTACTATCATAGGTGTTCTAAGAACCTTAGTGGGCAAGTTATACTTATCCACAAATCCCCTTGATATGTATGAATGCGATGCACCAGTATCAAAAAGAATGAGTGCAGTAAATGACTTAACCAAAAACTTACCGATTACTACATCCGGCTGCTCTTCAACCTCCTCCACGTTAACGTGGTTCACCTGTCCCCTGTTGAAAGGGTTCGGCTTCTTCCCAGAGCTTCCATTGCCATTCTGGCCTTCAGGACATTCATTGGCATAATGTTCGGTCTTCTGACACTTAAAGCAAGTGACTTGGCTCAAGTCTTTCTTGGCTCGGGTTGATGGGTTGGTACGGTTCTGGCCGTTGCTTACTCCATTGCCATTACCATTCTTGGTGCCATTGTGATTGTGCGAGCTACCTCCTCCATGGGTATGCTGAAAATGTCCTCCCGATCTAGGGGTAAAACATGGCTTCTGCTGAGCTCCAGAATTGTACTTCCCTTGTCCATACTTCCTCTTGAGATTCTATTTGCTGCTGCTTACCTTCAATCATAAGAGCACGATCTACCAACTCCTGGTAGTTGTTGAAGGTTGCTACCATCAACTGCATGCTCAACTCATTATTCAGTCCTTCCAGAAACTTCTCCTGCTTAGCTGCATCTGTAGCGACGTCATCTGGGGCATAACGTGCTAATTACTAAAGTCCTCCACATACTAGCCAACTATCCGTCCTCCTTGGCGCAAATTGCGAAACTCTCGCTTCTTCATGGCCATAGCTCCGGCTGAAACATGGGCAGTTCGAAAAGCCTGCTGAAACTGGTCCCAAGTGACAGTGTCGACATGGAAAGTGGTTGTGAATTCTCCCACCATGATGCTGCGGGTCCCTCAAGCTGATGTGCGGCAAACTTCACCTTCTCCGCATCCGTGCATCCTGCTGTGGTCAATTCTCTAGCTGTCTTGCAGAGCCAATCATCTGCTACTATCGGCTTGGTGCTACTGGAAAACACCGGCAGATTCAACCTAAGAAAACGGGTTAAGTGATCAACAGGTGGTGGTGGTGGTGGTGGGCTGTTGTTGTTGTTCCCCTGATTCTGATTCTGGACTAGCAACTGCATCAATGTGTTCTGCAGCTGGATCAACTGGGTGAGCTCCGTTGGAAAGGTAAATCCGGGGTCACGTCTCGGAGGCATCTGAGGGTTTAGAAAAGATGAGATTTAAGAATAGAGGGGGTCTAAAGAGAAAACACTACCCATATGCACATGAGGCAAAAGCAAACAATTCACTTCATTCAATCAAACAAGGGCATACAATTGATCTAACTATCGCAAAAGTGCTTGGACTACTGTATTTACATGGTGGACTACTACTACTGATGAGGTGGTCTACTAGAAATATTCTTCGGTTGCAGACTCCATGATATCTTCTTCGGCTTCATCAATATAGTCATCATCGCTATCATCTGGGTCCGAGTCGGTGTCGTCGATGATGATGTAGTCTTCCGGGCGAATCTCCTTGGGTTCTTCGTCTTCATCTACTAGTGTAGGGCCTCCCATAAATATTCCGATCTTCTTGATTAGATCGTCGTTCTTCTCCACCAATACTTCAATTTCTTCTTCATAATCTTCATGTGTAGCCTTGAGTTCTTCCTCCAGTTCTTTGATTCTTGTCTTTGCCTTCTTCAGGTCTATCATGTCGGCGCACATCTAGTTCTCCTGTCATCGAATGTGCTGGTTTAATTCCTGGATGAAAGATGCAATTGATCTATCCTTTCTGGTGTTGATCATCTCCCAGTGCTCATCTTGGTGCCTACAAATCTGGTAGATAGTATCCTTGAGATCATTGCGGTAGACTTCTCCAATGCATCCCATGGTGATGTGAGCTGCCATGCTCTTCCCTAGACTCCAAGTTGGTGCATCAAAAGAAAACTCTATGGGCTCAGTGACTGGCATAAACGTCCTTCCTGGAACTAGAACTTGAATCATCCAGCGATCTTCTTCAGGTAAAGTGGCATTGTAGATTCCGGTGAAGATTGGTACTCCTATGTTCAGGTATCTAGTGACTTCCTTCAAGTGGCGTCCAAAGGGTGTATCTTCATCCGGTTGCATGAACTTGTTCCTTGCATCCACCATCCTAAAGAGTAGAAAAGATGAGAGGTCAGAAGAGAAGAGAGTGAATAGTGATCTAGGTCTTTTAGCTTAGTGGCCGTGTCCTATAGTCAGCGTGTGCTCTGATACCATCTTTGTAGCGACCAAACCTCAAACAGTCTAATCTCTGTGCTCAGGTGTCATCCCTGGATCATTAATGCTGACACCACACAATACTTGACGGATTTATAACAGAGTAGCAATCACACACTTATTACATCGAGTGTCTCAATAGAGAACTTATTACAATAACTATGGTTTAAGGCCATCTAATAACGATAACAGCGGAAGGCTTGGAAGATAAGTGAGTCCATCAACTCCAACGGCATCACTGAGTATAGAACCACAACCTAAAAACTCCTTAATCATCGTCTGAAAAGTCTGCAACATTAACGTTGCAGCCCGAAATGGGTCAGCACATGGAATATGTTGGCAAGGTAACACATAGAGAGTAATGGAATGAAACAACTATACTATATGCATATTGGGCTGGTGGAAAGCTTTATGGTTACAGTTTTGTGTAAATCCAATTTTTCCCTACTGCAAAGGAATAAATTTTATTTAACTATCATGGTGGTTGTTAAACATTGAGAATGGTTGACGGCATCCTCAATCCCAATGAAGCATCATCATTAACAAAACCCAACAAAATTAATTTAGAGTAACATGTTGAGATTCACATGATAATCCAGGTACTAGATACTCAAGATGTCCATAACCGGGGACACGGCTAACCATGATTAGTTTATACACTCTGCAGAGGTTTGCGCACTTTCCCCCACAAGACTCGATCGCCTCCATTTGGTTTCTCGCACTACATGGTGTTTGAGAAGACGGATGACCGAGACACAGTCTTTCAGAAGCGCTAGCACCTTACGATGGATAGACTGTTACACCTACTTTGCCATACATCTGCTAGTCTATCTTGTAAGAGTTCGCACGACTTAATCAACTATGCTAGAGCCCATAATGGCTTGTGGCTGCACACGGAAGTTTCTAGTATGAAAAATCTCATGATCCCTTTGGGCCTGGGTGGCGGTCCATAAAGAAAAACAGGCAATCCTGGAATACCTAGGTACCTCAATCCACCCAGATGTGTGTTTCAGTTGCCACCTTAGATAAACCATTAAATTAACAAACTCACATCTGTCATGGATATCACTCACCCAATCCACGTCTACTAGCATAGCATGGCATAATAGGCAACCGTAGAAGTAACTCCCAAAGGTTTGATAATGCAACATGTAATAGGTACTACCTCAACTACTTCCCATCCCACAATTTAATTAGATCATAATCATGCAATGTTTGAGGATTGATCTAATGCTATAAAACTGGGTAGTAGGAGGTATGATCAAAGTGTTACTTGCCTTGCTGATGATCCGCGAAACCTAGAGATTCGAAGTAACAGGCGGCGCACTCCGGGTATTCTATAACAGACAAACAAACTAGCATACAATAAGTACTCATCTAATGCACAGGTAAAACTCAAATAAGAGATCTAACCAGAAAGTTCAACTTAAGAACTCCAGTTTGCAAAAAGAATCAAATCAAACGAAGCAACGAAAGTCAAACGGCAAACGAAACAGGCTTTTTTTACTATTCTGGATCCAGGGCAATTTTTACAGTTGCAAAAGCTTGTTTAAGTTGGTTAAACGGATAGAGGGTTTCGAGACGAAACTCCAGGCGCTTGAATCGCCTGATTCCGATAAACGAGCGAAAAGTTATACTAAAAGGAAAATCGGATCAGGAATCGCGATCAGAAAAATCACGGATTTAATCCGAGAAAAAAGAAAAACGATGAACGTTCACTAGAACGAACGAATGAACGCTTGCTATTTAAATAAATCGCAAAAACCGATCTATTTATAAAAATAGAAACTAAAAAACGAACAAAATCGCTGGAAAAACTGAACGGTTTTTCGGAAAAAACCGGCGTCTAAAAAAAATCTACCCGGCAACTCCGTCGAGGCTCCGGCGGCGACGGCGGGGCTCCGGCGGCGGTCGGCGATCGGCGGCGGCGCAGCGCAGCGGCGGCGGCGGCGGTGCTAGGGCGGGGGCTGGGGCGGCGCGCTAGGGTTTGGGGGAGATCCCGGGCTGGGCTCCCCGGCTTATAAAGCTCGGACGGGCCTGGTGTCCAGGTCGGACACGACCCGTAGGTCGGTTGCGTTTTTTAAATATTCCGCGCAGAAAATCAAATAAAAGAAATATTAAACGGACTCCAAAAATCCTGAATTTTTTTTTTCCCGGGCTTCTAAAATCAAGCCGCACAAGGTGAACATTTATTTGGGGCCTAAATGCAATTTTGAAAAACGCACATTTTTCCTAAATTCAAATAAAATAACGAAAAACTCCGAAATAAAATCTTATTTGATTTTATTATTAAATCCTCAATATTTCTTTATTTTGGGAAAGTCATTTTATTCCCTCTCTCATATTTTTGTAATAGAAATTATTGATGATAAAATAATTAAAATCAAATGATCATATTCTCAAAATTTGAGAAAACTCAAATATGAAAATAACGAAATCCCCAACTCTCTCCGTGGGTCCTTGAGTTGCGTAGAATTTCTAGGATCAAAGCCAAAAGTAAATAAATTATGATATGCAATGATGATCTAGTGTATAACATTCCAAATTGAAAATTTGGGATGTTACATCTCTTGTGGAGATCTAGTCGATGTAATCTTCTTTTTGCGGTGTGTTTGTTGAGATCGATGAATTGTGGGTTTATGATCAAGATTATCTATGAACAATATTTGAATCTCCTCTGAATTCTTTTATGTATGATTGGTTATCTTTGCAAGTCTCTTCAAATTATCAGTTTGGTTTGGCCTACTAGATTGATGTTTCTTGCAATGGGAGAAGTGCTTAGCTTTGGGTTCAATCTTGCGGTGTCCTTTCCCAGTGACAGTAGGGGAAGCAAGGCACGTATTGTATTGTTGCCATCAAGGATAACAAGATGGGGTTTTTATCATATTGCATGAATCTATCCCTCTACATCATGTCATCTTGCTTAAGGCATTACTCTGTTTTATGAACTTAATACTCTAGATGCATGCTGGATAGCGGTCGATGAGTGGAGTAATAGTAGTAGATGTAGGCAGGAGTCGGTCTAGTTGTCTCGTACGTGATGCCTATATACATGTCATACCTAGATATTATCATAACTATGCTCAATTCTTTCAATTGCTCAACAGTAATTCGTTCACCCACCGTAAAATACTTATGCTCTTGAGAAAAGCCACTAGTGAAACCTATGGCCCCCTGGTCTATCTCCATCATATTAATCTTCCAATACTTAGTTATTTCCTTTGCTTTTTTTACTTTGCTTTTTATTTTGCTTTGCATCTCTATCATAAAAATACCAAAAATATTATCTTATCATATCTATCAGATCTCACTCTTGTAAGTGACCGTGAAGGGATTGACAACCCCTTATCGCGTTGGTTGCGAGGAGTTATTTTTTTTTGTGCAGGTATGAGAGACTCGCGCGTAGCCTCCTACAGGATTGATACCTTGGTTCTCAAAAACTGAGGGAAATACTTGCGCTACTTTGCTGCATCACCCTTTCCTCTTCAAGGAAATCCAACGCAGTGCTCAAGAGGTAGCAGCGACCTGGCATACCAGCGACGGCTACAACCTGCCTGGGGACCGGGTCCTATCAGTGTAGAGCACCAAGCTGCCACGGGATTGGAAAGGGGAGGCCGAGCCTCGGCAGGATATGCGCACGCAAATCTTCATAATGAGGGCCATGTTGACAAAAGGCATTACAGATGCTTTACACACCCCTACGGGGTTCATTTCTTGATTCCTTGCAGGGAACAAAAGGAAGGAATTTCTAGGAGTTCTATCTACACGCACCAGATGTCGCTGATGCCATCATCAACAGTGTGCCACGTGAGGACGGTGCCAACCCCATCCGGATCAGTGGCGACGGCGGCTGGACGCCGCAGCCCTACTCCGGGCTTGGCGGGAGCTCGGGGGCACGTAGCTGTCATCGCTCGTCTCTAGAGATTTCACGAGCTCAAGAGAGTCGCTAGACCACCCGGAGTCGCTGCTGTCGCTGGAGGAGCTGCAGGAGAGGCCTACGGCGGGCCCATCACCCACCATAGCGTCGTCCTGGCGACCTCCTTCAGGGTAGCACTCCAGGAGGTGGCCTTCCTTGTCGAAGACCTTGAAGAACAGCACGGAGGTGTCATCGTACTCGATGTGGATCACGAGGGCGCCCTCCGTGCGGCAGACTCGGGAAATCTCGCCCCAGCCTCGGGTCATGAAGATCCTTTCGGAGGCAACGACTCCAAACTCCGCTCTAGTCGCTGGAGGGTCGCAATCGGCATGTTGCAGCCAAAGCTCGCGAAGGCCCCTCGGCGGCAAAGAACTGCGGGAGGCGAATCCAGGTGCTTGGGGGCATCGCCGCGCACAACACGAACTCGCGGGAGGAGTCCGCAGCGTGGACCCCTGGGGCGACGGCGTGCGCCTCCGCGGCACGACTACCACGGCCTTGGTGTGGGCAGCGCCGCCCACCGTTCCTCCCTCCCTAATCTTCGGCGTGAGCGTACAAGGGCAACGGGTACCCAGGAGGTAGCCTCTCATACCAAGGCCGCGACACCATCGGCCTCACGACCATCCCGTAGTGATGAGACCTCCTCTTCTTCGGCGGGAGCAGCTCGGATTCGTTGAGGGGAGCCTTGCCTGTCTCGGCGGCCGAGAACCTCCGGATCGGCACCATGCCTGCACAAGCAAGGAGTTGAGATGGGAAGGAGAAGAAGCGGGAGAGGCAGAGGAAAGATGTGCGACGGGGTCTCCTCCCCCCTCTCATTTATACCAGGAGAAGGCCAACCAGCACCCCCCACGATCACAGGTAATGATGGTTTTCCTTGCATGTCGTAGGGACTTGCCAAGTCGGGCAGTTGCCGAGGCAGCATGGGGAAGCGGAGACGCCCACGTCCAATCAACCGGCACACGTCGACCAAGGCCGCAGGCTATTGGGGCCCGCGGCGCTCCACACTTGACCTTTGGCTTCGCCTCCAAGCCAAGCCCGAGCGCGCATTGGGCCTGGGGGCTACTGTCAGCGTTCTGGGAATGGGGGTCCCCAGACTTGCCTGCCTGCAGCCCATGGCGTGGCTTTGCTAGCAGGCATGTGCAGTTCATCTTTGCCAGCAAGCACCCAAGACCCCTGCGAGGGGCCAAGCCTCGCGAGGCGGACAACAAAAGACCTCCTCAGGAGCGGCCTCGCCAGGCAGGTTCGCGAGGGGCGGAGAGTTCAAGGCAAGGCAAACCTCGCGAGGTTCTAGTGATGTGAGCAGTGACGATCGAGAACAGGCGGGCACCAGGCGGGCGCCAGCGCACGTAGCATCCTTGTTTCCTCTTTGGTGCTAAGGGGGAAACAGCAGCCACGGAGTACCGAGGCATCTAGCAAAAGTTTCCATATTGGTGCAACAAGACCAAGACCAGATGGACGGCAAGACGGGGGTCACCGTGGGCCCCAAGGCAGCGTCATCACCAGAGCCTTTTGCAGGCGAAGACCACTTTTTTTAGGATCAGCTGTACTAGTTGTCCCCTTTCAAATTGGCCGTTGTTGGCTCCCTTCCCGCTCAATATTTGGGGAGAGGACCAGGGCCTCTATAAATAGGACTAGCCACCACCGTAGCTAGGGGGGCCTGATCGGAGAAGGAGAAGCCTGAGCTGATCAAATCCACACACACACAAGTTCGCCAAGCACGAGAACACCTCTCCTCAGGAGGTGCTACCTCTTTTAGCACTGCGTTGGTTTTCCCCGAAGAGGAAGGGATGATGCAGCAAAGTAGTGTAAGTATTTCCCTCAGTTTTTGAGAACCAAGGTATCAATCCAGTAGGAGGCTACACGCAAGTCCCTCGTACCTGCACAAACAAATAAATCCTCGCAACCAACGCAAATAGGGGTTGTCAATCCCTATAGGGCCACTTAAGAGAGTGAGAGATCTGATAGATATGATAAAGATAATATTTTTGGTATTTTTATGATAGAGATGCAAAGTAAAATAAAAGCAAAATAAATAGCAAAGTAAATAACTAAGTAGTAGGAGATTGATATGATAAAGATAGACCCGGGGGCCATAGGTTTCACTAGTGGCTTCTCTCGAGAGCATACGTATTCTACGGTGGGTGAACAAATTACTGTTGAGCAATTGACAGAATTGTGCATAGTTATGAGAATATCTAGGTATGATCATGTATATAGGCATCACGTCCGAGACAAGTAGACTGACTCCTGCCTGCATCTACTACTATTACTCCACTCATCGACCACTATCCAACATGCATCTAGAGTATCAAGTTAAAAACAGAGTAACGCCTTAAGCAAGATGACATGATGTAGAGGGATAGACTCATGCAATATGAAGAAAACCACATCTTGTTATCCTCGATGGCAACAATACAATACGTGCCTTGTTGCCCTTACTGTCACTAGGAAAGGACACCGCAAGATTGAACCCAAAGCTTAGCACTTCTCCCATTGCAAGAAAGATCAATCTAGTAGGCCAAACGAAATTGATAATTCAAAGAGACTTGCAAAGATAACCAATCATACATAAAAGAATTCAGAGAAGATTCAAATATTATTCATAGATAGACTTGATCATAAACCCACAATTCATCGGTCTCAACAAACACACCGCAAAAAGAAGATTACATCGAATAGATCTCCACAAGAGAGGGGGAGAACATTGTATTGAGATCGAAAAATAGAGAAGAAGCCATCTAGCTACTAACTATGGACCCGTAGGTCTGAAGTAAACTACTCACACTTCGTCGAAGAGGCTATGGTGTTGATGTAGAAGCCCTCCGTGATCGATGCCCCCTCCGGCGGAGCTCCAGAACAGGCCCGAAGATGGGATCTCATGGATACAGAAAGTTACGGCGGTGGAATTAGGGTTTTGGCTCCGTATCTGATCGTTTGGGGTACGTGGCTGCATATAGGAGGAAGAAGTACGTCAGTGGAGCAACAGGGGCCCCACGAGGGTGGAGGGCGCGTCTGGGAGGGGGTAGGCGCGCCCCCTACCTCGTGGGCTCCTGTTACGTGGCTTGACGTAGGGTCCAAGTCTCCTGAGTTGTATTCGATGAGAAAATCACGTTCCCGAAGCTTTCATTCCGTTTGGACTCCATTTGATATTCCTTTTCTTCGAAACCCTAAAACAGGCAAAAAACAACAATTCTGGGCTGGGCCTCCGGTTAATAGGTTAGTCCCAAGAATAATATAAAAGTGGATAATAAAGCCCAATAATGTCCAAAACAATACATAATATAGCATGGAGCAATCAAAAATTATAAATACATTGGAGACGTATCAAGCATCCCCAAGCTTAATTCCTGCTCGTCCTCGAGTAGGTAAATGATAAAAACAGAAATTTTGATGCGGAGTTCTACTTGGCATAATTTTAATGTAATTCTTCTTAATTGTGGTATGAATATTCAGATCTGAAAGATTCAAGACAAAAGTTCATATTGACATAAAAATTATAATACTTCAAGCATACTAACTAAGCAATTATGTCTTCTCAAAATAACATGGCCAAAGGAAGTTCATCCCTACAAAATCATATGGTTTAGTCATGTTTCATTTTCATCACACAAGAATGCTATCATCATGCACAACCCCGATGACAAGCCAAGCAATTGTTTCATACTTTAGTAATCTCAAACCTATAAACTTTCATGCAATATATGAGCGCGAGCCATGGACATAGCACTATAGGTGGAATAGAATATAATGAGGGGGGTTACGTGGAGAAGACAAAAAGGAGGAAGTCTCACATCAATGAGGATAATCAATGGGCTATGGAGATGCCCACCGATTGATGTTAATGCAAGGAGTAGGGATTGCCATGCAACGGATGCACTAGAGCTATAGATGTATGAAAGCTCAACAAAAGAAACTAGTGGGTGTGCATCCAACTTGCTTGCTCACGAAGACCTAGGGCACTTGAGGAGGCCCATTGTTGGAATATACAAGCCAAGTTCTATAATGAAAAATTCCCACTAGTATATGAAAGTGATAACATGAGAGACTCTCTACTATGAAGAGCATGGTGCTACTTTGAAGCACAATTGTGGCAAAGGATAGTAACATTGTCCCTTCTCTCTTTTTCTCTCATTTTTTTCTTTGGGCCTTCTCCTTTTCTTATGGCCTTTCCTGTTTTTTTATTCCTCACTTGGGACAATGCTCTAGAAATTGATGATCATCACACTTCTATTTATTTACAACTCAATGATTACAACTCGATACTAGAACAAAGATGACTCTATATGAATGCCTCCGGCGGTGTACCGGGATATGCAATGAACCAAGAGTGACATGTATGAAAGAATTATGAATGGTGGCTTTTCCACAAATACTATGTCAACTACATGATTATGCTAAGCAATATGACAATGATGAATGTGTCATGATGAACGGAATGATGGAAAGTTGCATGGCAATATATCTTGGAATGGCTATGGAAATGCCATAATAGGTGGGTATGGTGGCTGTTTTGAGGAAGATATAAGGAGGTTTATGTGTGAAAGAGCGTATCATATCATGGGGTTTGGATGCACCGGCGATGTTTGCGCCAACTCTCAATGTGAGAAAGGGCAATGCACGACACCGAAGAGGCTAGCAAGGATGGAAGGGTGAGAGTGCGTATAATCCATGGACTCAACATTAGTCATAAAGAACTCACATACTTATTGCAAAAATCTACAATTCATCAAAAACCTCAGTACTACGCGCATGCTCCTAGGGGGATAGATTGGTAGGAAAAGACCATCGCTCGTCCCCGACCGCCACTCATAAGGAAGACAATCAAATAACACCTCATGTTTCAAATTTGTTGCATAACGTTTACCATACGTGCATGATACGGGACTTGCAAACCTCAACACAAGTACTTCTCAATTTCACAACTACTCAACTAGCACGACTTTGATATTATTACCTCCATGTCTCAAAACAATCATCAAGCATCAAACTTTTCTTAGTATTCAACATACTCATAGGAAAGTTTTATTATTAATCTTGCATACCAAGCATATTAGGATTTTAAGAAAATTACCATGCTATTTAAGACTCTCAAAATAATCTAAGTGAAGCATGAGAGATCAATAGTTTCTATAAAACAAATCCACCACCGTGTTCTAAAAGATATAAGTGAAGCACTAGAGTAAAATTATATAACTCAAAAGATATAAGCGAAGCACATAGAGTATTCTAACAAATTCCAAATCATATATGGCTCTCTCAAAAGTTGTGTGCAGCAAGGATGATTGTGGTAAAGTAATAAGCAAAGACTCAAATCATACAAGATTCTCCAAGCAAAACACATATCATGTGGTAAATAAAAATATAGCTCCAAGTAAAGTTATCGATAGAAGTAGACGGAAGAGGGGATGCCTTCCGGGGCATCCCCAAGCTTTGGCTTTTAGGTGTCCTTAGATTTTCTTGGGGGTGCCATGGGCATCCCCAATCTTAGGCTCTTGCCACTCCTTGTTCCATAATCCATCAAATCTTTACCCAAAACTTGAAAACTTCACAACACAAAACTTAAAGTAGAAAATCTCGTGAGCTCCATTAGCGAAAGAAAACAAAAGACCACTTCAAGGTACTGTAATGAACTCATTCTTTATTTATATGGGTGTTATACCTACTGTATTCCAACTTCTCTATGGTTTATAAACTAATTTACTAGCCATAGATTCATCAAAATAAGCAAACAACACACGAAAAACAGAATCTGTCAAAAAACAGAACAATCTGTAGTAATCTGTAGCTAGCGCAAGATCTGGAACCTAAAAAATTCTAAAATAAATTGATGGACGTGAGGAATTTATATATTAATCATCTTCAAAAAGAATTAACTAAATATCACTTTCCAAATAAAAATGACACCAGTTCTCGTGAGCGCTAAAGTTTCTGTTTTAAAGCAAGTTCAACAAGACTTTCCCCAAGTCTTCCCAATGGTTCTACTTGGCACAAACAATAATTAAACACAAAAACACAACCAAAACAGAGTCTAGATAATTTATTTATTACTAAACAGGAGCAAAAATCAAGGAATAAAAATAAAATTGGGTTGCCTCCCAACAAGCGCCATCGTTTAACGCCCCGAGCTAGGAATAACAAGCAAGAACAGATCTAGGTATTGCCATCTTTGGTATTAGGAAATAAAAGAGCAAACTTGCTATCTATAGAATTAATCCTTCTATTTTGATAAAGCACATGGCTATTAATGGTAGAAGAAAGATTAAGTATGTTACGGAAGTTTCTGTCTAGGCTAGCCTTTATCTCTTTAATAGATTCATTTTGGTAAGAGAGCAAAAGAGATGTAGATTCAACTTTCTCATTCATGGGGTGCCCAAATATAGTTTTCATTTTTTCATAAGTGTCTACGACATCCCCTTCAATGAAACATTCTTCAAATATAGAATCTAAGACATGCTTAAAAGAAGAAGGAAGGGCTAAAAGCTTTTTAGGTAAACTTCAATTTGATATTGAGGAACATAGCTAGCCCTGATCCTTAATAGTCTATACCAAGCATCTTTCAAAGATTCATCAAGTAAATAACGAAAAATTCCAGAATCATCTTCATCAAAATTATTAAGACTCTCATTGATAACTCTAGTAGGTTTTTCCATAGTATCCTTATTTATAAGTTTAGCGAGGATAGAGGGGTTGTCCAAAGTACTAAAACTCTGGGGAGAACCCCCAACCCTTTTTGATACAGACATAGCGGAAGAAAGGCAAACCGAAAGAGAGGGAGGATAGAGAGAGAGAGGGTGAATAAAATGGAAAGGGTGAATTGGGGGGAGAGGAAAACGAGAGGCAAATGGCAAATAATGTAATGCGGGAGATAAGGGTATGTGATGGGTACTTGGTATGTTGACTTTTGCGTAGACCTCCCCGGCAACGGCGCCAGAAATCCTTCTTGCAACCTCTTTTAGCACTGCATTGGTTTTCCTCGAAGATGAAGGGATGATGCAGCAAAGTAGCGTAAGTATTTCCCACAGTTTTTGAGAACCAAGGTATCAATCCAGTAGGAGGCTACACGCAAGTCCCTCGTACCTGCACAAACAAATAAATCCTCGCAAACAACGCAAATAGGGGTTGTCAATCCCTATTGGGCCACTTACGAGAGTGGGATCTGATAGATATGATAAAGATAATATTTTTGGTATTTTTATGATAGAGATGCAAAGTAAAATAAAGGCAAAGTAAATAAAGGCAAAGTAAATAACTAAGTAGTAGGAGATTGATATGATAAAGATAGACCCGGGGGCCATATGTTTCACTAGTGGCTTCTCTCGAGAGCATAAGTATTCTATGGTGGGGGAACAAATTACTGTTGAGCAATTGACAGAATTGAGCATAGTTATGAGAATATCTAGGTATGATCATGTATATAGGCATCACGTCCAAGACAAGTAGACCGACTCCTGCCTGCATCTACTACTATTACTCCACTCATCGACCGCTATCCAGCATGCATCTAGAGTATTAAGTTAAAAACAGAGTAACGCCTTAAGCAAGAAGACATGATGTAGAGGGATAGACTCATGCAATATGAAGAAAACCCCATCTTGTTATCCTCGATGGCAACAATACAATACGTGCCTTGCTGCCCTTACTGTCACCGGGAAAGGACACCGCAAGATTGAACCCAAAACTAAGCACTTCTCCCATTGCAAGAAAGATCATTCTAGTAGGCCAAACCAAACTGATAATTCGAAGAGGCTTGCAAAGATAACCAATCATACATAAAAGAATTCAGAGAAGATTCAAAAATTATTCATAGATAGACTTGATCATAAACCCACAATTCATCGGTATCAACAAACACACCACAAAAAGAAGATTACATCGAATAGATCTCCACAAGAGAGGGGGAGAACATTGTATTGAGATCGAAAAATAGAGAAGAAGCCATCTAGCTACTAACTATGGACCCGTAGGTCTGAAGTAAACTACTCACACTTCATCGGAGAGGCTATGGTGTTGATGTAGAAGCCCTCCATGATCGATGCCCCCTCCGACGGAGCTCCAGAACAGGCCCCAAGATGGGATCTCATGGATACAGAAAGTTACGGTGGTGGAATTAGGGTTTTGGCTCCGTATCTAATCGTTTGGGGGTACGTGGGTATATATAGGAGGAAGAAGTACATAGGTGGAGCAACAGGGGCCCCACGAGGGTGGAGGGCACGCCTGGGGGGGGGGGGGTAGGCGCGCCCCTACCTCATGGGCTCCTGTTATGTGGCTTGACATTGGGTCCAAGTCTCCTGAGTTGTATTCGATGATAAAATCACGTTCTCGAAGGTTTCATTCCGTTTGGACTCCGTTTGATATTCCTTTTCTTCGAAACCCTAAAACAGGCAAAAAACAGCAATTCTGGGCTGGGCCTCCAGTTAATAGGTTAGTCCCAAAAATAATATAAAAGTGGATAATAAAGCCCAATAATGTCCAAAACAGTAGATAATATAGCATGGAGCAATCAAAAATTATTGATACGCTGGAGACGTATCAGGAGGCTGTTCTTCCCCTTGGACTGTTCATCCTCAGCCCAAGAGGCAATCCACCACCACAACACTGGAGTAGGGTATTACAGCACAACGGTTGCCCGAACCAGTATAAATCTTGTGTCCCTTGTGTTGTAGGTTCATCGAGTTAGTTCGTAAGATCTTAGCTGAGTTAGGACGTGGATCAGTAGGGGGGAGATCTTCGCACGCACCCCAGTGTTTGAACCTTAAGGGTTTTGCCGGAACCCGTGATCCAACAGTCTTCCCGCCGGAGCTCACCCAGTTGATCCAACAGCAGAATGCCTTGATGCAGCTACTAGTACAGAACCAAGGCAACAACAACAACCCATCACCACCACTTCCACTTGACAACTTAGCCCGTTTTCTGAGGTTGAATCCGCCGGTGTTTTCTAGTAGCATCGAGCCGATTGTTGCTGATGACTGGCTCCGCAGAATTGGAAGGGAGCTGACCACCGCAGGTTGCACAGATGTAGAGAAGGTGCACTTCACTGCACATCAATTGGATGGACCAGCAGCCTCATGGTGGGAGAATTACACATCCACTTTTCCCATAGGTAATGTCACATGGGACCAGTTTCAACAAGCTTTCCGCACCGCCCATGTCTCAACTGTAGCAATGAGTATGAAGAAGCGTGAGTTTCACAACTTATGCCAGGGAAATCGTACTGTGGGGCAGTACGTGGATGAGTTTAGTAAGTTAGCTCGTTATGCACCAGATGATGTGGCCACAGATGTCGCATAGCAGGAGAAGCTTATGGAAGGGTTGAATGATGAGCTGAGCATGCAGTTGATGGTGGCAACATTCAATAACTACTAGGATTTGGTAGATAGGGCCCTTATGATTGAAAGCAAACAACAGCAGATAGAGAGCCGCAAACGGAAGTATGGACAGGGGAAGTACAATTCTGGAGCTCAACAGAAGCCTCACTTTACCCCTAACTCCGGAGGTTACACCCATAACCATGGAGGCCATACCCACAATGGAGGAAGCTCACATAACCACAGTGGGCCTAAGAATGGAAACGAGAATGGAGCAAGCAGCAACCAGAACCGTCCCAACCCAGCAACGCTCGGCAAGAAGGACCTGAGCCATGTTACCTGCTACAAGTGCGGGAAGACTGGACATTACGCCAATGATTGCTCAGAGTTGAAGAATGGCAATGGAAATGGAAACTCTGGGAAGAAGCCCAATCCCTTCACCACAGGTTAGGTGAACCACATCAACGTGGAGGAGGTTGAAGATCAACCTGACGTAGTGATCGATAAGTTTTTTATTAAGTCATTTACCACTCGTTCTTTTTGACACTAGTGCATCGCATTCATACATATCAAGGGGATTTGTGGACAAGTTTAACTTGCCAACCTTAGCCCTTAGGTCACCCATGTTAGTAAGCTCGCCAGGAGCGGAGTATATGGCCAGCCGATGGTGTGATCGGTTACCCTTAACCATTGGTAGCCATGTTTTCCTCTCAGACCTAATAATTTCGGAGTCCCAAGGATTGGATATAATATTAGGCATGGATTGGTTATCGAAGTATGGAGGAAACATCTATTGTGATAGTAAGTCAATTTTACTCACCACCCCGGAGGGAAAAAGGATCAATTATGTGTCTAGACATGCGCCAAGGAGGACCCAAGTAAATTCTCTCTCGTGAGTTGTTCAGGAAGTAGTGCCTGTTGTGAAGGATTACCCGGATGTATTTTCCAGAGGAACTACTAGGCATGCCGCCAGATCGAGACATAAAGTTTTTGATTGAGTTGTTGCCGGGCACCGGACCAATATCGAAGAGACCGTATCGGATGCCCGCAAATGATCTGGAGGAAATTAAGAAGCAGATTAAGGAGTTATTGGAGAAAGGTTACATCCGACCAAGTTCATCACCGGTGGGAGCCCCAGCACTCTTAGTTGAGAAGAAGGATGGATCTTTGAGAATGTTTGTTGATTATCGGGCCTTAAATGAAGTGACAATCAAGAACAAGTACCCACTACCATTGATCAATGATCTATTTGACCAGTTGCAAGGAGCTAAAGTATTCTCCAAGATCGATCTATGATCAGGATACCACCAACTAAAGATCCAGGAACATGATATACCTAAGACAACTTTTACCACAAGGTACGGGCTATATGAGTACACGGTCATGTCATTTGGACTGACTAATGCCCTTGCCCATTTTATGAGCATGATGAACAAGGTGTTCATGGATTTTTTGGATAAGTTTGTAGTGGTGTTCATTGATGATATTTTGGTGTACTTGAAGATTGAAGAGGAACACAAGGAACACTTGCGCTTAGTTCTCAAGAAGCTCAGGGAACATCAGTTGTATGCCAAGTTTAGCAAGTGTGAGTTTTGGTTGAAAGAAGTTGGATTTCTTGGACATGTTATATCAGGAGAAGGTATAGCAATAGACCCCACCAAGGTTCAGTCTGTCACTGAGTGGTTGGAACCCACCTCAGTTGGAGAGATCCGCAGTTTTCTAGGACTCACGGGATATTACAGGAGGTTCATTAAGAATTTCTCCAAGATTGCGAAACCCATGACTAAGTTGTTGAAGAAGGACACCAAGTTCAAATGGACTGAAGATTGTGAGGCGAGTTTTCAGGAGTTGAAGAAACGTTTGGTTACAGCCCCAGTGTTGATTCTTACGGATATATGCAAGGATTTCCATGTGTATTGCAACGCTTCTCGCTTAGGACTTCGAGGAGTACTGATGCAGGACGGAAAAGTTGTTTCATATGCCTCACGTTAGCTTCGACCTCATGAGTTGAATTATGCCACACATGATTTGGAGTTAGCAGCCATAGTGCATGCGCTCATGACCTGGAGACATTTTCTGATTGGAAATATATGTGATGTGTACACAGATCACAAGAGTTTGAAGTACATTTTCAAGTAGAAGGAGTTGAATCTCAGGCAGAGGAGATGGTTGGAGCTCATAAAGGATTATGATATGAAGTTGCACTATCATCCAGGGAAGGCCAATGTCGTAGCAGATGCTTTGAGCCGCAAGAGTTATGCCAATACCCTCGTAAGCGGAGGGTTACCGCAGGAATTAGTTGACGATCTCAAGGAGCTTCGTTTGGAGATAGTTCCAAGAGGTTTTGTTGCAGCAATGGAGGTTCAGTCTACGTTATTGGGAAAGATTCGAGAAGCTTAGAAGGATGATTAGGAAATTGCTGAGATAAAGGAGAATATGAGCAAAGGAAAAGCCAAGGGTTTCCCTGAGGATGAGCACGAGACTTTATGGTTTGAGGATCGTATATATGTGCCCAATAATGCGGAGATCAGGAAGTTAATACTTCCGGAAGCTCAAGATTCACCATACTCAATTCACCCCGAAAACACCAAGATGTATTTGGATCTAAAGGAACATTTCTGGTGGACAGGTATGAAGAAGGATATTGCTGAGTATGTAGCAGTATGTGATGTATGTCAGAGAGTGAAGGCAGAATATCAGAAGCCGGCAGGATTGCTTCAGCCTATGGCGATACCCGAATGGAAGTGGGACAAGCTTGGCATGGATTTCATCACTGGAATTACCCAGGACCCAATCGGGATATGATTCAATCTGGGTAGTAGTTGATCGCTTGACCAAGGTAGCTCACTTTATCCCAGTGAAAACCACCTATACAAGCGCGAAGTTGGCCAAGATATATATGACCAGGATCGTATGTCTGCACGGAGTTCCGAGGACCATCATATCAGATAGAGGCACACAGTTAACTTTAAAGTTTTGGAATCAGTTGCACCAGACTTTGGGTACTAGGCTAGAGTTCAGTACAACCTTTCATCCGCAGACCGATGGACAGAGAGAGGGAGTCAATCAGATTCTGGATGACATGTTGAGAGCTTGTGCACTAGATTATGGATCTAGTTGGGCTCACAATTTGCCTTACGCAGAGTTCTCTTACAACAACAATTATCAGGCTAGTTTGAAGATGGCACCTTTTGAAGCCTTGTATGGAAGGAGATGTAGGACACCATTGATGTGGGATGAAGTTGGAGACCGTCAGTTGTTTGGACCAGATCTGATCAAAGAGTCTGAAGAGAAGGTTAAGTTGATTCGAGATAGGCTAAAGATAGCTCAGTCCATGTAGAATAGTTATGCCAACACCAAACGCAAGGAGGTAGTCTATGAAATCGGAGATAGAGCATATCTTCGCGTGTCACCACTGCGAGGAGTTAAACGATTTGGAGTTAAGGGAAAGTTAGCCCCGAGGTTTGTAGGACCATACCGAGTTCTGGAATGTATGGGAGAAGTTGCCTACAAGTTGGAGTTACCCGAAGGATTTTCAGGAGTTCACGATGTGTTTCACGTTTCCCAGTTGAAGAAGTGCCATGCGGAGATGGCCGATATTCCTCTGAGAGATATAGTGCCCCTGGAAGCAATTCAGTTCGATAGTGACCTAACCTATGAGGAGAAGCCCATCAAGATTCTCGAGTCTGCCAGCCGAGTTACACGTAGCAAGGTTATCAAGTTTTGCAAAGTTCAATGGAGCCACCATACCGAGGATGAAGGCACCGGGGAGCGAGAGGAAGACCTACGCAAAGACCACCCACACCTATTTTCTAGCCAACCTGAATCTCGAGGGCGAGATTCATCTTAAGGGGGGGGGGGGTAGGTTTGTAATATCCAATTTTCAATTTGGATGTTAAACATAGGTCATCATATGCATTACATATTTTATTTGCATTTCTGGTTGTGATCCTAGAAATCTTGAGAAACTCAAGGACCCAAGGAGAGAGTTGGGGATTTCACTTATTTTCATATTTGATTTTTTCTTAAATTTGAAAAGAGGATCAATTTGGTTTTAATATTTTTCTCTCCAATTATTTCCAAAATTTCAATTAAAAGAGAGAAGATAATAGGACTTGTCGGAGTAAACGACCACGGGTAGCCTAGCCGGCTCCCCTTGGCCCTTCTGAAAAAATTACGAGCCGATCCGACCCTCAAGAATCCAAGACGTGGGGCCACCTTCCCCTTGCCGGCTGTCTCCCAGGCCGACTATTGGAAGGCGGCCCGGCTTTATCCCTCATGAAGAAAGTCGCGGGAGGGCCGGCTCCAAGAAGCCGGCCGCGAGAAGACGACTCCCACAAAGCGGTCAAGATCGTACCCTCGAAGTCTGCATCCACATAACGGCGATGTGGCGGGGTGTGGCTACAACAAAACCTGCCACCCCCGAATCCCGGAGCACGCCTGGCACAGTGTGCCGTACGGGGTGGCATGACCCGTCAGGCACGGCACTATAGCCATGTTGACCCTGATGCCACCCACGACGGGCTGTCAGCGCGGCCCACGGGCACTGGGCCCCTTAAGGCAGAGAGACACCCGAAGGCGGCCAGGCCTCCCCCAGTCGGCCCAAGGCAGGGCCGGCTCCCCACAGCCGGCTTGCTTCCTCCCTCGAAGGAGACGCCCCATTAAGTAGACAAGACAAGGTGAGGCTACAGTGATCGCCCGCCGGGCGGCGGCACTGTAGCCACGCTTACCTCGGCGAAGCCCTCGTCACCAGGTTTGAGGCAACAGTAACTAGCCACCGACAAGGCCCTTGACGGTGGGGCCTGCCTGTCGACCAAGGAGCAGGCAGCCGGCGGGCCCCAGCAGCCGGCGGGCCCCAGCAGCCGGCGCAGAAGCCGGCGAGCGTAGACATAGACGGCTAGGGCCCACGCCCAGCCGGATTACCATTTTACCCCCGGGGGTGGACCTATATAAACCCCCCGGGGCACCCATGCAAAGGGTTGATCCGAGCTAGTTTTAGACCCCACATAGAGAGGAGAGGAGAGCTAGCCGTGCCCTTCTTCTTCTTCTCGCCAAACAGCTCAAGGAGTATCTTGTAGCCACTCGTTCATCTAGTGATCATGCGGAGACCCCGCAAAGCAGCAGTAGGGGTGTTATCTCCATGGAGAGCCCTGAAGCTGGGTAAGATTCGCCGGCGTGCATGTCTTCGCCTCATCCTGCTTCCAGGCACCGGCGATGTCTTACTGGCTCCCACAATGATAAGCCACCCATTGGCATATGTCGCACCTACCACCCGACATTTGGCGCCCACCGTGGGGCCAGGTGCACTATCGTCCGGAGACCTGTTCTAGACGGGAACCCTCTTCCTCCCCAGCGAGCGTAGCCAGCCTGGCACGCCCGATGGCGCTTGCCACGACGCGCTGCAAGGCGTCACCAACGTCTGCGCAGCGAGCGGCCTCGCCGATCTCCTTGACGAGACCCTCATCTCCGACGAGCCCGCCTCTGACGCGGGCACTGACCACCTCGTCAACCTCCTCGGTCATCTCCATGTCTCCGGCGAGCCTACTGTGGACTTGGAGTCTGTTGGCTCCACCGATCCGATGCCTGTCGACTCCGACACGGCCTCGCTCGACGCTTTCCCCACTGACATCGCGATCTACAACGACCCGCTTCCCCGGGCCGATGGCTGCGACGGTGCCACCACCGAGGTGATGGTCATCGGCCACGGTGGCGCTTCTGGCAAGAACGCCCTCGACGCCTTGTCCATCCCCCTCCCGGCCGATGCCGAAGCCGAAGCACTGGAGGCTCGCCGCCTCGCCCTCCTCACGGAGGGCCGGAAGTTGGCTTCCATGAGACGCCTCACTAAGGCCCACCAGCGCGAAGCCGACTGCGCCGCCTTTGGCACGCCACCCCCAGGCGGGCCAAGCCGAGCCGGCGTTGTCAGATAGCGCGGCGCTGCCCTCGCCGACACGCTAGGAGTCGACCTTCCAGTCTACTCCACTCCACTCGAGAACCTGCGCGCCGCCCAGGCGGCCGTAGACGAGCTAGACGGACTGGGGGCCGAAGAACTCCCCCACATGACCAGACGAATCCAGCAACTAATCGATGCAGCCGCACGGCGGCACGAAGCCGACGCCCGCGCGGAAAGCCCTCCCCCGCGCCGAGAGCATGGTGCGATGTCCCGGACGCCGACTGCGGGTAGAACCCGCGCGCGACACGAGAAAGAGCGGGCTGCCAGCCGAAGCCGAACCCGGATCTCCATCGAGCGAGACGCAGAAGGCCGTCCCCGGGCCGTGGAGCGGCAGGGCAACCCGCCTCCGCCTCCGCCTCGTGGGGAGAGATATCCCACCCCACCGCCTGTCATGCATCCGACTCTCAGCGGCCGACTAGGTCGCCGCGAAGGAGTCGGCGAGAGCGACGCCCGCCATCGGATCGACCGCCTAGCGCGATCCCGGGCGCTAGAAGAAGAAGATGATGTCGGCCCGCCTTGCTTCGGCCCCCGCATCCGCGACGAGCCTTTCCCCAAAGGGTTCTCGCTCCCAAGAGACACGCCCAAGTACAACGCCTCCATGAAGCCGGAAGATTGGTTGATCGACTACTCCACAGCTGTTCGCATAGCAAACGGCAATAGGCGCGTTGCCGTGAAGTACGTGCCCCTCATGCTGCAAGGCACGGCGCGGACCTGGCTCAACTGCCTCCGGCCATACAGCATCAACAGCTGGCTAGACTTCACAGAAGCCTTCGTCCGCAATTTCACCAGCACCTGCAAGCGGGCTCCCAAGCCCAGACAGCTCTCCTTGTGCGTACAAGGCCCCGCCGAATCCACTCGCGACTACCTCATGCGTTGGGCCAAGCTCCACAACTCTTGCGAGGGGGTGCACGAGGTGCAAGCCATAGAATACTTCACTACCGGGTGCCGAGAAGGCACCCTCCTCAAGCACAAGCTCCTCTGCGACGAGCCGACTACCCTCGACGAGCTTCTGGTCATAGCGGACAAGTACGCCACCGCCGACTCCTCAATGCAGACTGAACTCCGGGTAGACGTGTCCGGGAAGGTACTCAACCCGGCGCCCAAGACGCCGGCTGGGGACTCCGGCCGACGCCCGTACCAGAACGACCACAAGAGCAAGGGCCCCGTGCCGCTCTCCACCAGTCGGCAGGTGGCCACAGTCAAAGACGAGCAGCCCGAAGGGCGGCCCGCACCCAAGAAGCAGAGGGGCGGCAGGCCGGCTTGGCAGTCGGCCTTCTCCTACGAGCAAACTCTCGACGCCCCATGCAAGTTCCACAGCGGCGCGAAGCCGTCCAACCACACAACCCGGAAGTGCCACTGGCTCACCCGAATCTCCAAAGGCGAAGGGCTCGCGCCGCCTCCGCCTGCTGGTCCGCCGCCTCCGGCTCCGCAGCTGCCGACCGCTCGGCCAACAGTCGGAGCTGTGCATGATGAGTTCCCCAATGAGCATGCCGCCTATGTCGTCTTTACAAGCCAGCTCGAAGGCCAGCGCAGCATATGCCGAGAGCACCAGGAAGTCAATGTGGTCGCTATCAACCCCGCCGAGCACATGCACTGGTCAGAAAAGCCTATGAGCTGGAGCCGGGCCGACCACCCAGAGGTGATGCCATCTCCCGGCTCTTATGCGTTGGTTTTGGATGCCACCCTTGCAACGGACAGACGCGCCGCCCGTTTCTCCCACGTGCTGATAGACGGCGGGAGCAGCATCAACATCCTGTACCGTGACACCCTGGAGAAGCTGAACGTCAAGACGAAGCAACTCATGCCTACTCGGACTGTGTTCCATGGCATTGTACCTGGCCTGTCCTGCGCCCCCATTGGCAAGATCAAGATTGATGTTCTCTTTGGGGACAAGGATCATTTCCGCCGAGAAGCGATCTGGTTTGAAGTGGTGGACCTGGAGAGCCCCTACCATGCATTGCTTGGCCGTCCTGCCTTGGCCAGGTTCATGGCTGTTCCCCACTATGCTTACCTCAAGATGAAGATGCCGAGCGCCAAGGGCATCATCACCATAGCCGGCGATTACAAGAAATCTTCCGAGTGTGCAGCAGCCAGCAGCCGGCTGGCCGAGTCCCTTGTGATTGCCGAAGAAAAGAAGATGTTGGACCGAGTCGTGGCCATGGCCGGCAAACAGCCGGCCCTGTCCCCCGATCCCAAGGAGTGTGATGCCCAAGGATCTTTCCAGCCGGCCAAGGAGACGAAGAAGATACCTTTTGACCCCGAGCACCCAGAAAGGTTTGCCGTCATCGGGGCAAACCTAAACAGCAAATAGGAAGGCGAGCTCACCAATTTCCTCCGTGAGAATCGGGACATCTTTGCATGGTCCCCTAAGGACATGCTGGGTGTTCCAAAGGAATTCGCCGAGCACAAGCTACACGTCCGAGAAGGCGCAAAACCAGTCAAACAACCCCTCCGCCGACTGTCGGAGGAGAAAAGAAGGATTGTAGGAGAAGAGATAGCCCGGCTTCTGGCAGCTGACTTCGTTATTGAGGTTTTCTTTCCAGAGTGGCTCGCCAACCCGGTCCTCGTGCTAAAGAAGAACAACAAGTGGCGCATGTGCATAGACTACACGAGCCTCAACAAGGCCTGCCCCAAAGATCCCTTTGCCCTACCAAGGATTGATCAAGTGATAGACTCCACGGCCAGATGCAAGCTGTTGAGTTTCTTGGATGCTTACTCAGGATACCACCAGATAAAGCTAGATCCGGCTGACCGCCTGAAGACCGCCTTCATCATGCCACTCGGAGCATTCTGCTACCTGACTATGACATTCGGCTTAAGAAATGCCAGTGCCACTTTTCAGCGTTGCATGCAGAAGTGCCTCCTCAAGCAGCTCGGCAGAAATGCCCACGTCTACTTAGACGACATTGTGGTGAAGATGGAGAAGCGCAACACCTTGCTGGAAGACCTCAAGGAAACATTTGAGAACCTGCGCCGGTTCCAGATCAA
The DNA here is from genome assembly GCF_018294505.1 of Triticum aestivum. Classification (NCBI taxonomy): domain Eukaryota; kingdom Viridiplantae; phylum Streptophyta; class Magnoliopsida; order Poales; family Poaceae; genus Triticum; species Triticum aestivum. The sequence goes on along the minus strand of NC_057800.1, from coordinate 556,901,437 downwards.
GCTCAACCCCGAGAAATGCGTGTTCGGAGTGCCAGCCGACCAGCTCCTAGGCTTCCTGGTCTCCGAACGCGGCATCGAATGCAACCCAGTAAATATCAAGTTCATTGAGAGAATGGCGATCCCCACCAAACTTCGAGACGTCTAGAAGTTCACCGGGTGCTTGGCCTCCCTGAACCGCTTCATCAGCCGGCTCGGAGAGAAAGCTCTCCCCCTCTACCGCCTCATGAAGAAGACCACTCACTTCGAGTGGAACGACCAAGCCGACCAAGCTTTTCACGAGCTGAAGAAGATGCTGGCCACGCCGCCTGTCTTGGCGGCGCCGACTGAGAAAGAGCCCATGCTCCTCTACATTGCTGCAACCAGCCGGGTGGTCAGCACCGTCATCGTAGTCCATTGCCCAGAAGAGGGCCGAGCCCAGCCGGTCTAGAGGCTGGTGTACTATTTGAGTGAGGTGCTGTCTACCTCGAAGCAGAACTACCCGCACTACCAGAAGATGTGCTATGGCGTGTACTTCGCCGCCAAGAAGCTGAAGCCCTACTTCCAAGAGCACCCCATCACGGTTGTATGCACCGCCCCGCTTGCCGAGATCATAGGCAGCCGGGATGCATCCGGCCGGGTGGCGAAATGGGCCATCGAGCTGGCCCCCTACACGATCTTCTACCAGCCTCGCACCACCATCAAGTCCCAAGCATTTGCCAACTTCCTCGTCGACTGGGCCGAGACCCAGTACCTGCCGCCAGCTCCCGACTCCACTCATTGGCGCATGCACTTCGACGGGTACAAGATGCGCACCGGCTTGGGAGCCGGCGTCATCCTCACCTCTCCCAAAGGCGAAAAGCTCAGAAACACGCTGCAAATTCGCTTTGCCTCCTCCAACAACGTGGCCGAGTACGAGGCGCTCATACACGGGCTCCGGCTTGCCAAAGAGCTGGGCATACGCCGGATCCTATGTTACAGCGACTCGGACTTGGTAGTCCAGCAATCATCCGGCGACTGGGATGCCAAGGACGCAAATATGGCAAGCTACCGCTTCCTCGTTCAGTAGATCAGCGGGTACTTTGAAGGATGCGAGTTCCTCCACGTACCGCCCAGGGACTTCGATAGTCGGCCCGGGGACGTCAGTAGGCGGCTCGGGGACATCCGTAGTTACGCCCGACCCGGGGACTGCCACACCCGGCTCGGGGACTGCGGTAGTCGGCCCGGGGACTGCACCAACACAACAGGCGGCGGCCGACTCCAGCATTTCACCACCCAGCCCGCCCGCCCTGGTCGCAGTAGCCGTGTTGGCAATAGAAGAAGTCGCAGCTCCATCATGGGCCCAATCCATCCTAAACTTCCTAATAAACCAAGATCTGCCGGCTGACGAAACAGAAGCAAGACAAGTCCAACGCGAGCCGAAGCATACACACTCGTCAACAGAGAGCTCGTCAGGCGCAGTGTCACTGGAGTCTTCCAGCGATGCGTCGAGCAAGAGAAGGGCATTGCAACCCTCAGAGACATCCACCAAGGAGAATGCGGCCACCATGCAGCCTCAAGATCACTCGTCGCCAAAGCTTTCCGCCATGGTTTCTTTTGGCCGACTGCTTTGGATGATGCCAAGGAGTTAGTTAAACATTGCAAAGGGTGCCAAGTCTTCAGCTCCAAGCAACACATGCCGGCTTTGGCACTCAAGACCATTCCCCTCACTTGGCCCTTCGCCGTTTGGGGACTGGACATGGTGGGCCCATTCAAGACGGCGCGCGGCAGCATGACACATCTGCTTGTCGCCGTGGAAAAATTCACCAAATGGATTGAGGCAAAGCCGATCAAGAAGCTGAATGGGCCAACTGCCGTGACATTCATCGCAGATATAACAACTCGGAACGGCATGCCACACAGCATCATCACCGACAACGGCACGAATTTCGCCAAGGGAGCATTGGCACGTTTCTGCGCGACGCAGGGCATCCGGTTGGACTTAGCGTCCGTTGCCCACCCGCAGTCAAACAGCCAAGTCGAGCGAGCCAACGGCCTCATCCTTTCCGGCATCAAGCCCCGGCTGGTCGTACCACTGGAACGTTCGGCCGGCTGTTGGCTCGATGAGCTGCCGGCCGTCCTCTGGAGTCTGCGCACTACCCCAAACAAGTCAACCGGCTTCACTCCTTTCTTCCTCGTGTATGGTGCCGAGGCGGTCATCCCAACTGACATCGAGTTCGACTCGCCTCGTGTAACCATGTACATGGAGGCGGAGGCTAAGGAAGCATGAGAAGACGGCGTCGATCTGTTGGAAGAAGGCCGGCTGTTAGCCCTCAGCTGGTCCGCCATCTACCAGCAGGCTTGCGCCGCTACCACAGCTGGAAGGTCAGACAAAGATCTTTCCAAGAGGGCGACCTCGTGCTCCGGCTGATCCAGCGAACAGCCGGCCAGCACAAGCTCTCGGCCCCTTGGGAAGGCCCCTTTGTCATCACCAGAGCGCTGGGAAATGACTCCTACTACCTGATCGACGCAGAGAAGCCGAAGGTACAAAAGAGAGACGACTCCGGCAAGGAGTCAGAACAACCATGGAACACCAACCTCCTCCGAAGATTTTACAGTTGAAATGCAGTATGTATCACGCTAACTTTTGTACTAAGTACGAGACAATAGGCCCTCGAGGAGAGCTCGGGGACTGCCATCTTTTATCTATGAATGAAGAGTATCATGCTTATGATCATGTCATTACATTCACTTTTTTCGTCCGGCACCGGGTTCGACTAGTCGGCCCGGGGACTGGCCGCCTTGAGTTATATTAGAAGTCCTACCCTCGGTCAGACAAGTAGTGTGCCGGCACCCAAGCCTTCTCTTGCCAAAAGTCGCAGTTCGAAGAACCGGCTGTCCGGCTGGCAAGAGTTAAAGGCAGGAAAGGACGCCCACACGAAAACGGCTAGGGACTAACGGACTAATATAACAAAAGCCGGTTTTTCTCCCACCACCGACCGACTACCAGAGTAGCCGGCCGGCCGGCTTCCATTCACCTCGCTTCAATCTAAGAAAGCTCGAGTACTTGCCTTCCCCAAAAAATATAGCCAAGTTCTTCCTAGCCACAGGCTGCAGAGCAGCTGCCGGTTGGGAAGGCAGCAGCTAGGGGAAGGCGGCAAAGGAAACAGCCTAAGATAAAAAGCATACGCGAATGGAAGCCAAACACACACACGATCATATTTACACAAAAGACCTTCGAAAGGCCAGCATTCAACATAGTTTGAATACACCCCCAGTGGGTGGAACTGCGCAAGTTTAATAAAAAATGTTCAAAGAGTAACAAGCAGGAAAAGCAAGGATGGTAGATTAAGCCAAGGGAACGACTGGCGAGTCGAGCAGGTAGGTAGAGACGGCAGTGCTGGCTGGAGGAGTGGCCGGCTGGCGAACCTCAGCATGATCACCACCTCCCGCAGAGGGTGCGCTAGCACGGGCCTCATTGCTGGAGGCACGATCAAGCTGGAGCTGGCTGGCCGCTTCACCGGCTGGCTCGACGTCTTCGCCTTCCTCTCCTTCGTCGTCTTCACCTTCATCGCTGGAAGCGATCTCCTCCGCCGAGTCCTCACCCTCTGCTGGGTCCAGCCCAAACCATTCCTCCGGCTGGGCAACACCGTCGTCATTTATCTCAGGAGCAAAGGCGCTGATGTCAGTACACTCGGCGATTGTCGAGGCACGCTGAGCGATAGCCGGCCGCACGTCCTCCATCTCCTCGTCGGCTTCCAGCCACCAGGTGCGCAGCTGGTCCAGGTTCAGCCCGGGATACCAGGCTCAGACGAACTCCAGCGCCCGCCCAGCTCCAAGCCGGGCTGCCGATGCCTTCCAGGCCTCGAAGCGGCTAACCGCAACCTCCAGCCAGTCGGCAGTCCGACTCGGGGTGCGGGGAATCGCTTCGCCTGGCCAGAGGGCGGCCAACACCTGCGCCCCGGCACGCTGGAGGCGACGGAGCATGCGGTGAGCCGGCTGCAGCCGGGCTTGGACCGCCAAGAGTTGCTCCTCAAGCGGCCGGCTCGCGTCCGACGCGATTTCAGCCACCGCCTGCCGCGTGCCTTGCGGTGTGTCTCCATGGTCTGGGTGGCAATGCCGGAGTAGCCGGGGAAGTAGTCTGCACAAAGAACAAAAAGCAGCACAAATCAGAACACAAATCAGGGGGCAAGGGGCAAGCAAGGAGTGAGGAAGGCGGCTTACCATCGATCAGATCCTCAACCCGGCCGTAGCCCTCGCTCAGCGCTTGTTTTGCCTTAGCCCAGCCCGCCACTTCGGTCTCGAACTCAGCTTTGAGGGCATCCTCGCTGTCCTGCGCCTTCTTCAGGGACGCCTTGTGGCTCTCCTCCTGGTCGGCCAACTTCTTGGCCAGGCGGTCACGCTCCAGGACCAAGGCGTTGCACTCAGCTTCCTTGGCGCGAAGGGCGGTCTGGGCCCCGCTGAGCTGCTCCCTCAAGTCGGCATTGGCTCCTGCAAGCATGAAGACAAAGGAAAAATCAATAAGGAAGAAGTCGTCAGGGAAGATCCGACCCGACTGCTCAGCAGTTGGCCTGAATCTCGGGGACTACACCCAGTGGGTGCGCTAACGCGCGCCCACAGGAGATGAACAAGACAAAGCACGCACTCCGGCTGTTGGTCAGGTCCTCCGTTTTCAGGCCCAGCTCCTGAGCCTGGGAGTTGAAGGCAGCAGCGCGGAGGTTATGGTATTCCTGGAAGATCAGACAGGATGCAAGAATAAGAGAGCTGTCAGGACCTAGTAAGTTCCAAGCCGCCTGCTCAGCAGCCGACTCGGAACTCGGGGACTACACCCAGTGGGTGCGCTGACGCGCCCCCACGAAAGAAGTTAAAAAACCAAAACAACCAAGGCCAGAAGGCTCACCCGGATGACAGCCCGCGTCGTGAGGAACTCTTGGGTATATCGCTGCAGCGACGCGGCCTGGGCTTGAAGCCGGTTCCGGACCTCCTCGGCCGCCGTGTTCAGCTCGACCGTCCCCCCACCAGGTGTCCACTCGGACGTGCTGGCGCTGGCCGCCTCCAGGGCCTCCGCCGTCCGGCTGGCGCCCGCAGCTCTGTGCGGCTCCGGCGCGGAGGTAGCTCCCCCTGCGCGCCGGCGAAATGCCGGCTGCACCTCGAGGCCGGCCCCTGCCTCCGGCTCGCCCCCGGCCGGCTGCTCTGGCGCGCGGCTGGTTGGCCGCTTTGGCCCGCTCCAGTCGGCGCCGTCTGCGGCGCCTCCTCCATGAAGACCACGTGGTCCTCCCTCCTCTCCATCACCGGCGGGTCTTGGTCGACCTCCTCCGACAGGGGCACGGGGATGTCGGGGGCCACGGCGTGGAGGGGAACGACGAGCTGCGGAGGCTGGTTGTGCGAGGCCTCCGCCTCCGTCTCCGCGGCTGCCGCCTCCGCCCGGGCCTTAGCCGCCGCGTCGGCCTGCTCCTTCGCCGCCTGGGCGGTCCTTCGCTCCGTCGCCTCCCGCTCCTCCCGCGCCTCCCGTGCGTTCCGCTCCGTGGCCTCCATGAGGTCAGCGCGGGGATCCACGCGGCGAGAGCCTGAGGACCCTCCAGTCGGTCCTGACTATGGAGCCGCCAGGACCTCGCTCGAGGGAAAGCGGTGCCCTGCCCGGCGAGCAAAGAAAGATTTAGAAGAGCCTCAATCGAAGAGGACAAAAAAATACAAGACGTTTGACGACTTACGCCGAGATCGCCTGCGGCTGTTTCACCGCCTTGAGGAAGCGGGCCGCCTTCACGGCCGCCTCATCCCGCTTGGCCGCCGCCGTGGAACCCTTGGATTTCTTCGGCCGGCTGCCGAAGTAGGTCGACGCGGCCCGACGTTTCTGCGCGCCGCCACGGGCAGCCGGCGCAGCAGACGGGCCCGCGCCTTGATGATCAAGCGCCGGCTGGCGGTGCGGGGCGGCTTCGACCTCGTCATCGTCCGCCCAGTCCTCGAGGCCGGCCCCGAGCCCCGCGCCTCCTGCCTCGTCGCCTTCCCCCATGATGGCATCTTCCATGGCGGCCGCTCCCAGGTCCGGATCATCGACGTCGTCCACCATGCGATCGGGGAGGAGCTGGCGCTCTACCCCTGCGGCCCCGGCCGTCGGCGGAAGAAGAGGGTTCTGCTGAGGGCAAACCAATTTATCAGAAGACGGCCATCATGAGGCCGGCTACAAAAGGAAGAAAAGAAGAAAAACTTACGGCAGGCGAAGGGTTGGCGCGAGAATATAGCCCCTTGCTGTATCGCCAATCCTCGGCGAGCTTGCAGTTGGAGATGTAGTTCACCATGTAAGACACCTCGGCATGAGGCATCTCCCTGGTGCTTAGCCGGCATGGGTCGAAGTGGCCGCTCATCTGGCAAATCATGTGTGGCCGGCCTTGGAGCGGAAGTACTCGGTGCTCCACGAAGGCGGCCACCAGGTCGGCTCCGGTCAGGCCCTCCGACTGGATCATCACCGGAGCCGGGAGACGGCTGCGTTCCCAGCATGAGACAACGACCTGGCCCGGTAGCTCCACGAGGGTTGCCTCCCAGCCGGCGGGCCGGCTACGTAAGCCGGCAGGTTGACGAAGTCGCCTTGCTGGGCGATGTTCTTCACGTAAAAATAGGACTTCTGCCAGAGCTTCACCGACTGGATCAGCAGGATGGGAGGGAACGAATTGTTCTCGCCCGTCCGCCTCATGGCAATGAAGGATCCGTAGGGGGCGAGCACGCCCGCGACAACGGTGCCGAGCTTGCTCTGGAAGAATTCTCCCCAGAGCTCGAGAGTGGGGAGAACCCCAAGAAAGCCCTCGCACAAGGTGACGAAAGCCGACAACAGCATCACCGCGTTGGGCGTGAGGTGATGCAGCTGGAGGTGGTAAAATTCAAGAAAAGCGCGAAGGAATCCGCTCGCTGGGAGGCCGAACCCGCGCAGGTAGTGCGAGCGGAAGATTACCCGCTCGCCCTCCTCCGGTGCCGGCGAAATCTCCCTCGCCGGCGCACAACGAACCCGCACGTAGTTCTCGCCCGGCAGACGCCGCGTCCGGCGGAGGAACTCAACGTGGTCCTCGTGGACGTGGAGCCATCCCACGAGCTCGACAATGCCATGGGAGCGACGCGGCGAGGAATAAGGCGATGCGACGGCGGAGACACGCACGACCCCGCTACGGCAGGACCAAAGGAACCGAGAGGTCCGACGATGGAGCGGCGCGGCAATGGGTCGCTACGGCGGCGAAGGGAAGAAGAAGGAAGGTGAGAAGGGGCGGAGCGAGGGAGAGCGTGCGAGCCTCTGCCGCTCCCTCTCCTCCCCCTACTTATAGACCCGCGCGGCGGAGCCGAGGAGGCGTGGTGTGGGGGAACGTGGGATCAACTGCGCCCACTCCCCCATGTTCCGCGATTATTGTGCCCCGATGGCGTAATAAAACCGCCGTAGGAAGGCGAGCGGTCCGTTGTGGGCCGCAGAAGACCCGCGCCCGGGCCGAGGCCTAGAAGTGGCAGGCCCGGTCTAGGCCCGGGCCTACGGCGGCGTCCCATCGCGTGCGTGCGTTGGCAGGTTTTCCTTGCCACGTGGCCCGCGGGATGGCGCGCGGTCAGCTCGCAGGCCGACCCACGTTCCCGCCTACAAGAAACGGAGCTTTCTGAAGATGGTGCACATAAGCAAAGCCGGCTCCTCAGGATAGGAAGCTGACCAAGCTTCTCGTCCCTTTGTCAGCCTCGAAGCTTGATCAGCTTCGGGGACTACTGTCGGAGTAAATGACCACGGGTAGCCTAGTCGGCTCCCCCTGGCCCTTCTGAAAAAATTATGAGCCAATCCGGCCCTCAAGAATCCAAGACGTGGGGCCGCCTTCCCCTTGCCGGCTGTATCCCAGGCCGACTATCGGAAGGCGGCCCGGCTTTAGCCCTCATGAAGAAAGCCGCGGGAAGGCCGGCTCCAAGAAGCCGGCCGCAAGAAGCCGACTCCCACAAAGCAGTCAAGATCGTACCCTCGAAGTCTGCATCCCCATAACGGCGATGTGACGGGGCGTGGCTACAGTAAAGCCTTCCACCCCCGAATCCCGGAGCACGCCTGGCACAGTGCGCCGTACGGGGTGGCCATGACCCGTCCGGCGCGGCACTGTTTCCATGTTGACCCTGATGCCACCCACGACGGGCTGTCAGCGTGGCCCACGGGCGGTGGGCCCCTTCAGGCAGAGAGACACCCGAAGGCGGCCAGGCCTCCCCCAGTCGGCCCAAGACAGGGCCGGCTCCCCACAGCTGGCTTGCTTCCTCCCTCGAAGGAGACACCCCATTAAGGGATAAGACGAGGCGTGGCTACAGCGATCGCCCGCCGGGCGGCGGCACTATAGCCACGCTTACCTCGGCGAAGCCCTCGTCACCAGGTTTGAGGCAATAGTGACCAGCCACTGACAAGGCCCTTGACCGTGGGGCCTGCCTGTCGACCAAGGAGCCGGCAGCCGTGGGACCCACTAGCCGGCGGGCCCCAGCAGCCGGCGCAGAAGTCGGCGAGCGTAGACACAGACGGCTGGGGCCCATGCCCAGCCGGATTACCATTGTACCCCCCGGGGGTGGGCCTATATAAACCCCCGGGGCACCCATGCAAAGGGTTGATCTGAGCTAGTTTTAGACACCACATAGAGAGGAGAGGAGAGCTAGCCATGCCCTTCTTCTTCTTCTCGCCAAACAGCTCAAGGAGCATCTTGTAGCCACTCGTTCATCTAGTGATCATGCGGAGACCCCGCAGAGAAGCACTAGGGGTGTTATCTCCACGGAGAGCCCTAAAGCTGGGTAAGATTCGCCGGCGTGCATGTCTTCGCCTCATCCCGCTTCCAGGCACCGGCGACGTCTTACTGGCTCCCACAATGATAAGCCACCCGTTGGCATATGTCGCACCTACCACCTGACAGGACTTCTTCGAAAAGAGAGGAATATTGGAGGAAATTTTTTAAAATCACATAAATATTTTATTTGGATTTTATTTGAGGTTTTATTTGAATTAGAAAAATATGCATTTTTGAAAATTGCATTTTAGGCCAGAAAAATGTTCACTTTGTTCTAAATATTTTATTTAGACGGTGAAAATTGTTTTTGGCATTTTAGATTTTTTATATTTTATTATGATTTTATTCGGGCTAAATTTATTTTAAAAAATAGTTCTCTGCTCGACTAGGCCAAAGGCCTAGCAAAGCCGGGTCGCCGCCGCCTTCCCAGCGTGGGAGCCGCGCCACCGCCGGACTCCACCACCACCGCCTCCTTACCCAAGGAAGCCATCGCCCCCACTTTATATACACCGCCACCCCTGCCCCTCTCCACCCCAAGCCGCCCCCCGCACCCGCCGCCCACTGCCAGCCCGCATCGCCGCTCGCCGATGCCGCACACCGCCGCACGCTGCCCTACCTCGCCGGATCTCACCTCGCCGCCGTCGTCCTGGTTTTTTTGAAGAATTGGTAAAAACCGACAAACCGTCACCCTGTTTTTTTTCGTTAGATCGGTTTAGTTTGGTTTTTCCGGTTTCGCAAATTAGCGAACTTTCGTCCGAACATTTTGTTAGTGAACGTTTTTCGTCGTTTGTCCCTGATAGCGAACGTTCATTCGATAGTCTTTTTCTTTTATTTTATTTTCTGCCAGGGACCTATCCATGATTATTTTTATCGCAGATTAGCCCCTAATCTTCAAACGCTCGCAAATGTTTGCTCGCTTGTCCAAATCCAGCGATTCAAGCGCCTAGATCTTCGTCTCGAAACCCTCTTTCCGTTTAACCAACTTGAACAAGCTTTTGCTACTGTAAAATTTGATCTTAGTCCATACTAGTAAACGGATCTTGTTTCTTTCGCAGTTTGATTTTCGTTGCTCCGTTTGATTTGATTCTTTTCGCAAACCGGAGTTCTTAAGTTGAAATTTCTGGTTAGATCTTCTTATTTGAGATTTACCCGTGTTTCTTTGCTTTATTGCTTATGTATGCTATTATTTGTTTGCGATAGAACACCCGTAGTGTGAAGCGTGCTACTACGAGTCCCTAGGTTTTGCGGATCATCAGCATGGCAAGTAACACTTTGATCATACCCCTTTATCACCCAGTTTTTATGCATTAGTTCCAATCCTCAAACATTGCATGGTTAGGATGTGATTAACATGTGGGTTGGGAAGTAGATGATGAGGTAGAACCTATTGCCCTGTTATATTCAAACCCTTGGGAGTTACTTCTACGTATTGCCCTTTATCGCTATACTATGCTCGTAAACGTGGTTTGGCTGAGTGAAACCCATGACAGATGTGAGATTGTTAATTAATGGTTTCAACTTAAGGTGGCAAACTTGAATACACATCTGGGTGGATTGTTTGTTGGGCACCTGGGGAATCCAGTGTTGTCCTAGGATATACCGGAGTACCTTGTGATAATCCTATGGTCCGCCACCCAGGCTCAAAGGGAACTGAGATATTTTTATGCTAGAAACTTCCGTGTGCAGCCACAAGTTATTATGGGCTCTAGCATAGTTGAGTAAGTTGTGTGAAGCTCCCGAAGAGGTGGATCAACAGGTAGAGGGATGTAGGTTGGTATGGTCTGCCCGGAGTAAGGGGTTAATGCTTCTGAAAGACTGTGTCTCGGTCATCTTTTTCTCAAACACCATGTAGTGCGAGAAATCCAACGGAGGAGATCGGGTCTTGTGGGGAAAAGTGCGTAAACCTCTGCAGAGTGTATAAACTAATCATGGTTAGCCGTGTCCCCGGTTATGGACATCTTGAGTATCTAGTACTTGGAGTATCATAAGTATCTCGTCACTCTAAAGTAATATTGTTGGGTTGTTAATTACTTTAATTGGGATTGAGTTGGAGGAACCTTCTCAATGATGTTTCAACTACCATGATAGTTAAATAAAATCTATTCGTTTGTTGTAGGGAAAAATTGGCTTTTTCGCAAAAACCGTAACCATAGAGCTTTCCACCAGCCAAATATGCATGTATTGATAGCATTATTCTGTTCTTGCTCTATTGTGTTACTTTGCCAGCATATTCCATGTGCTGACCCATTTTCGGGCTGAAACGTATTATGTTGTAGACTTTTTCGACGAGAAGTAAGGTTCGTTAGGTCGTTGCCGTGCAGCTCAGCTATGCCGTTGGAGTTGATGGAGTCACTTTATCTTCCAAGCCTTCCGATGTTATCGTATTAGATGGCCTTAAGCCATATTTATTGTAATGAGTTCTCTTTTGAGACACTCGATGTAATAAGTGTGTGACTGAACTCTGTTATAAATCCTTCAAGTACTGTGTGTGTCAGCATTACCGATCCAGGGATGACACTTATGCACAGAGATTTGACCGTTTGAGGTCGGATCGCTACACAACAACATGTCTATGTTTATCTTTCTCATTGGGTTTGGCAATTCTACCAGCTTCATCACAGAAGTAAATAACATGCCCATCTATATTTTCTACCAGGAGATCTTTAACCATAGCAACACTTGGTACTACTTTGATTTGTTCAGCAATTTTAGCTGCTCTAATATAACTGTTATTAACCACGGTTGAGACCTTAGCATGTTCCTTTATCCTAACAGGGAAAGGTGGTTTTTCAATATAAGTAGTAGGAACAACTGGGTCAACATTATAAAAAATAGTTTCATCTTTAGCTATTACCGGTTCCTTAATTTCTTCTTTAATAGGTGGATGATATTTAAACCACTTCTCCTTAGGGAGATCAACATGAGTAGAAATGATTCACAAAAGGAGGCTACTATCTCAAAGTCAAGTCCATATTTAGTATTAAACTTTTGAAAAGCATCGGTATTCATAAAAGATTTAACACAGTCAAAATTAAGCTTAATACCTGACTCTCTACCTTTGTCGAGCTCTTAATCTTCAGAGTTGCATTTAATTCTTTCTAAAAGATCCCACCCGAATTCAATAGTCTTCTTCATAAAACAATTAGTACAAGAAGTATCAAGCATGGATTGATCATCACGAGAAAGCCGAGCATAAAAGTTCTGAATGATAATTTCTCTTGAGAGATCATGATTGGGGCATGAATATAACATTGACTTAAGCCTCCCCCAAGCTAGAGCGATACTTTCTCCTTCACGAGGCCAAAAATTATATATGTAATTCCGATCACGATGAACTAGATTCATAGGATAATTTTTTTGGTGAAATTCCAATTTCAACCGATTCCAATTCCAGGATCCAATATCATCGCATAGCCTATACCATGCCAATGCATTTCCCTTTAAAGATAAAGGGGAAACCTTCTTATTAGCCTCATCTCTGGGCAAACATGCAAGCTTAAATAATCCACAAATTTCATCCACATATATCAAGTGCATATCAGGATGTTCGGTTTCGTCTCCTCCATAAGGATTAGCTAGCAGTTGTTCTATCATACCCGAGGGAATTTCATGACCAATATTTTTAGTAGGTGCAGTAGGTTGAGGGGCAACTAATATTGCGGTTCCGGTCGAGATGAACATACCCCGAACAAACCCCTCAAAGGATTGTTCTCCATAGTAACAAGTGACAATAAATTTCAGCATGTAGTAATAATTTTTCCTTGCCGATTTCCACTTACCAAGAGCGCTTCACTCCCCGGCAACGGTGCCAAAAAAGAGCCTTGATGACCCACAAGTATAGGAGATCAATCATATTCCTTTCGATAAGTAAGAGTGTCGAACCCAACGAGGAGCAGAAGGAAATCACAAACGGTTTTCACCAAGGTATTCTCTGCAAGCATTGAAATTATAAGTAACGAGTAGTTTCATAGCAAGATAATTTGTAACGATCAAGTAGTGACAATGGTAAAAAAGTGCATCAAGGTAGCCCAATCCTTTTGAGGCAAAGGACAGGCCAAAACGGTCTCTTATGATAAGGAAAGCGTTCTTGAGGGTACACATGAATTTCATGTAGTCACTTTCATCATTTGGTTTGATTTGTGTTCGCTACTTTGATAATTTGATATGTGGGTGGACCGGTGCTTAGGTGATTTTCTTAATTGAACAAACCTCCTACTTATGATTAACCCCCTCGCAAGCATCCGCAACTACGAGAAAAGTATTAAGATAAAATCTAACCATAGCATTAAACTTTTGGATCCAAATCAGCCCCTTATGAAGTAGCGCATAAACTAGGGTTTAAGCTTTTGTCACTCTCGCAACCCATCATCTAATAACTACTCCACAATGCATTCCCTTAGGCCCTAATAAGGTGAAGTGCCATGTAGTCGACGTCCAGATGACACCACTAAGGGAATCACATCATACATACCATCAAAATATCAAACACATATCAAGTTCACATGATTACTTGCAACAAGATTTCTCCCGTGACCTCAAGAACAAAAGTAACTACTCACAAATGATAATCATGCTCAAGATTAGAGGGGAATTAAATAGCATAATGGATCTGAACATATAATCTTCCACCAAATAAACCATAAAGTAATCAAATACAAGATGTAATCAACACTATTAGTCACCCACAAGCACTAATCTAAGGTTCCTGTAAGTGCATCTAGTGCCCCTTAGTGATTTTGGTGTATTGAAGACTTATAGGTTAAGGGACTGATGTGTTTGTGAGTGTACACAGGTCTATAAGTCTATGAGGAGTTTGATATTTACAGAGAAAGTCGACCCCTAAAAATGAAGTTCTTTGACTGAAGACTTTGGATTTCTGAAGACTTTTTGAAGACCTTGAAAGTGAATAAGTTGGTGTGACCATGAAGACTTGGTATTCATTCGAGGAACATGAAGTGTGAAGACTTTTGTTTTCGTAGTTTCTTTTTCTCTTTCTTGAGTCATAGGAAACACCATACTGTTAAAGGGGGTCGAGGAAATACTAAGGAAAAGTTTCCAAGTGATGCTCAACTCAAAATACTACACCTACCAATCCCTTCGTGTGAAGCCATTGGAAATCTCATGCAGTTCAGTCAATTTATTCAGTGATAGAGACGAAGCTCTTCTGGTCTCTGAGGAATTTGTTCTGACTGAGGAGTTAGGAATTCGCCAGTGCGGTATGCCAACAAGTGAGGAACATGATAGCCCAGAGGAATTTGATAGTCAAATTTCCGACCGTTGCTGTGCTACGCGCCAGCTGTCCCAAAATATCTTCCCACCTAATAGTTATATCATTGAAGGGCATTTATGTCTTATCATGTCGTGCTGCTCCCTAGGCTATAAATAGTCGCCCCCTACAACCACTAGCTGGTTGGCTGCTTCGAGAGAAACTGACACTTGTCATTTGAGAGCATCCCATCCTTCGAGGCTTTGAGAAAAAATCATCAAGTGAGGAAAACCCAAACACCTACAAACCCAAAGTGATTGAGCATCACTAAAGAGATTGATCCTGCATGGATCCGACGCTTGTTACCTTTGAAGACTATGCATCTTCCAGATGGTTAGGCATCATGGTCTAGAGCATCCAAGAGGAAATTGTGGATCGCCGAGTGACCGAGTTTGTGAAGGTTTGGAAGTCTCTTGAAGACTTACCACGAGTGATTGGGCAAGTCCTGTGTGACCTTAGCTCAAGGGGAATATGGTGAGGACTAAGTGTCCTGAGCTGCGTGTTCAAGACTGGGTGTTCGGGACTATGTGTCCTTAGGTTTGAATACCTAGCCGCCCTAACCAGACGTATAACTGTCACAGCAGTTGGAACTGGTCTACCAAATCATTGTCTTCACCAAGCCTACTGGTTCTATTTCCTCAACCCTTCCCTTTCCTCATTACCGTGTTGTGAGCTTGTTTATATCTGTTTGAAGACCTTGACTGAAGACTTTCTCAATTTCCTTAGTTTAATTTCTTCAGTCTATTTGTCTTCATCCTGTTTTATCCTGTGTTTATGCTTTCTATACTTTGTGCTTGTTTTCATTTCATCTTGATGACCATGCTTATGTTCTGCTATGTTTACATATGAGTACCTTTTCTGCTGCAAGCAGTTCTTCTCTTAGGAATTTCCTCACCCTGAAATTCCTCAGTGAATAATTCATAAAAATCACCTATTCACCCCCTCTAGTCGACATAACGCACTTTCAATTGGTATCAGAGCAAGGTACCCCCTTGTTCTATGTGATTTTGGTTTAACCGCCTGGAATTTTAGTTATGTCGACCACAGGAATGAAGACTTTGACATGCCCCATCTTTGACGGTCATGATTATCCCAAGTGGAAGGCCATGATGAAGAAGCGCCTCATGGCGATGAACTGCAACTCTGGACCATCACCGAGATTGGTCTTACTAACCTATGCAAGATGGCGGAGGCTGATGATATCCGCAAGTACACGCTACCCAACCTCATGGTGAAGGATATCATCTGCTCCAGCTTGTCACAAAATCAGTTCAGGAATGTTATGCATCTCAGCCATGCGAAGCTCATCTGGGACCGACTCTCTGAGGTCTATGAAAGTCATCGATCTCACCATGAACCCTGGTTCGAGGACCTCATGGAATCGCGCAAGGCTATGACTTTCAATCCAGAATCATCATCCTCTGCACCATGCCTTATGGAAAAAAGGTGCCAAGGTAACTGAATGCTACTTATCTGAGTCCAGTGATGATGAATCTGTTGATGAATTTGGACCCAGTTATGTCAAACTTGCTTCCCTTGCCACTAAACAACAAAGAGCTTTGGAAAAAGTTCAAAACATGCTACATGAGAGCAACGATATGTTGGGTGAGGAAATGGATCATTCTAAAGCTTTGGCTGAAACTCTTTAGGGACTCCATTCCAAGTTTGATAATCTTCAGAGTCATCATAACAGTCTCTTGTCTGATCATGAGAAGCTTTCTTATGAATTTCTTCAAAGAAAGCAAGATCTTGAGCAGTTAAGAGTGAGTTATGAAGATCTTCAGAAGGAGCGTGATTCATTACTTGCTCAACAAATCAGCACTACTCAGGAATAATTTATTCCTCCATGTTTGAAGTGCATTGAACGTGAAATTGCTAATTCTTCACCTGAGTGCTCAAATGCTTCCATTGCTGCAAATTCTTCATCTGTCTCTGCTATCACTAATTCCTCATATGAGGACATTGCTAGTATCACTGATGATGCAGGGATGAAGGAATTGTAGATGACAGGCATGTACAAAAGCCTCAAATGGCATCAGGCTCTTTGTGATGTGCTTAAAAAGCAGATCCTCAACAGGAACCCTAGGAAAGAGGGTATGGCCTTTGAGAGGAAACTCAATGCTGATGGGACGTACTGGAAACCTGAGCAGTATCCCAAAACCTCTTAGGTTGCTACAAAGGGACCTTCAGTGGATCCATCTACTTTATCTGGCTTTACATGTGAATCTTCATATTCTTCTGATGAGTCATTTGACTCCAACTATAAACTGTTCAAAAATCAGAATGGTGAAGTATTTGCTAGATATGTTGGCACTAACTGCAGGAATAGTTCTCCTATGAAGAAAATATGGGTTCCCAAAAGGTGCCTTGAAAATCTTCAGGTGAATGTCATCATGACACCACCTGTGAAGAATGGGAACCCCAGATCAAATTCTTCATATGGATCCAAGTCCTCATATGGACCAAATTCCTCATGTGGATCAAATTCCTCAAAAGGATCAAAGTCCTCATATGAACATCATCATGCTAACCCTTCTGTTTCGCAGGGAAGATCTAAGGATTACAGATATGTGCATTATTCTTCAAATCATTATGTTCATAAGTCCTCGAAGAATTTCTCTGCTTACTCTTATGCTTACCCTAACCCTTCTTATGTGAAATGAAGTGGATTGGCATCTATGCCACCTTTCTCTTATGGAGCTCGCAGAATGATGAACTCTTTGCCACCCCTTCAGATGTGGGTGGTGAATAAAAAGAACTAATCTCTTATGCAGGGTCAGGTCTCCAGACGAACTTAAACGTCTGAAGAATTTGCTGGAGACCCGAATATGCTTGAAAGGACGCAAGCTAGTCATGAAGAAATGAATTCTCATTTCTCACGTCCTCATACTGCTTTATCTGTTCTATTGCTTGATGAAATTGATCTGATGAAATTGATATCATATTCTTCACTGATGAAGTATATGATTTCGTAAGCTGCACTAATTCATCTACAGGATGATCAACCCAAAGCCACTGAGTGGGTCCTCGATAGTGGATGTACAAATCACATGACTGGTGACAAGAATCTATTGATGGACTCTCCTTATCTCCATCGCATCTGAAGCATATCACCTACGCTGACAAAGGCAAAAGCAAGGTATTGGGGTCTAGGTAAGGTTGCAATCTCAAAGGATCGACACATGGACAAAGTCATGCTTGTTCAGTCCTTAGGGTTCAACCTCATGTCTGTCTCAATGCTTTGTGATCTTGATATGGTTGTTGTCTTTGGCAAGTATCATTGTGTTGTGATCATGGAAGCTGACAATTCCAAAGTCTTCGAAGGCTTTAGGAGAGGAGATTTGTGTATTGTTGATTTCTCTACAGGACCACAACCTGCTACATGTCTACTTGCAAAAGCTTCAGAAGGCTGGCTATGGCATCGATGACTTGGTGATGTTGGGATGAGGAACTTGCACACGCTCGCGAAGAAGAAGCATGCCATTGGCATCGAGGGTGTCAAATTCCTCAAGGACCATTTGTGTGGAGCTTGTGAAGCCAGAAAGATGACCAAGGCCAAGCATCCCTCAAAGACCATCACGACTACCACTCGTACATTTGAATTGCTTCACATGGATCTCTTTGGCCCTACTCACTATGCCACATTTACTAATGTTGTATATTTATATGGATTTGTCATTGTTGATGATTATTCTCGATATACATGGGTGCATATCATCACTTACAAAATTGAAGTGCAGGAAGTCTTCAGACGATTTTCCTCGAGGGCTTCAACCACCTTTGGTGTGAAGATCAAGCACATCAGAAGTGACAATGGAACCGAGTTCAAGAACACTGGTCTTGATGACTATCTTGATGAACTTGGTATCACTCATGAGTTATCTGCTCCATATACTCCTCAGCAGAATGGCGTCGTGGAGCGCAAGAACAGGACTCTTGTTGAGATGGCTCGCACTATGCTTGATGAGTACAAGACGCCTACTCGCTTCTGGCCTGAGGCAATACTGCATGCCACATCATCAACAGGGTATATCTTCACAAATTCTTCAAGAAGACCTCATATGAACTCCTCACTGACAAGAAACCCAATGTGAGTTATTTCAAAGTCTTCGGTGCTAAATGCTGGATTAGAGATCCTCATCAAAGTTCTAAATTTGCACCGAAAGCACATGAAGGTTTTATGCTTGGTTATGGTAAGGACTCGCACATCTACAGAGTCTTCAACACCTATCACCACAAGGTTGTTGAAACTATGGATGTGCGGTTTGATGAATCTAAAGGCTCGCAAAGAGAGCACCTACCTCCTGTGACAGATGAAATACCTCCTGAGGAATCTATTAAGTTCAAAGCTACTGAGGATGTCATTCTTACTGAAGAATCTGCTGAAGAAGTGGTTCTAGAACATGAAGAACGACATGCTGATGCACCTGAAGAAAATGGTGCTAAGGAAAATGCTGATCAAATTCCTCAACGACAACCAGCTCATCCTCGCGTTGCAAATGAAGTGCAGATTGAGAAAATCATCAGTGACATCAACATTCCAGGTCCTCTCACATGCTCAAGAGCTTCACATT
Source organism: Triticum aestivum (assembly GCF_018294505.1). Classification (NCBI taxonomy): domain Eukaryota; kingdom Viridiplantae; phylum Streptophyta; class Magnoliopsida; order Poales; family Poaceae; genus Triticum; species Triticum aestivum. The sequence continues at coordinate 556,882,877 of NC_057800.1, read as the reverse complement.
TATCTAACTTTTGTGGGAACTTTGCTTTCGTCTCTATCACAGATCCCACTAAGGTAGATGAAGCATTTCTGGAGCCTAAGTGGATTCAATCTATGCAAGAGGAATTACATTAATTTGAGCTCAACATCGTCTGGGAATTGGTCAAATGTCTAGATCCTCGCAAGCACAATATCATTGGCACAAAGTGGATCTACCGCAACAAGCAATATGAAAATGGCCTTCTGGCGAGGAATAAGGCACAACTTGTAGCTTGAAGGAATTGATTTCGATGAAACTTTTGCACCTGTTGCTAGACTTGAGGCTATTTGCATATTACTTTCTTATGCTAACCATCATGATATCATCTTACATCAAATGGATGTGAAAAGTGCATTTCTTAATGGTAAGCTTGAGGAAGAAGTATATGTTGCTCAAACCCCAGGTTTTGAAGATCCAAAGCATCCTGACAAAGTCTTCAGACTCAATAAGGCCCTCTATGGCCTCAAGTAGGCCCCTCAGGCCTGGTATGATACTTTGAAGGAATTCCTCATGAAGAAAGGCTTCAAACCTGGTTCACTTGACCCAAATCTTTTCACTAAATCTTATGATGGTGAATTGTTTCTGTGCCAAATATATGTTGATGATATCATTTTTGGTTGTATTGACCAACGTTACAGTGATGAATTTGCCTATATGATGAGTGAAGAATATCAAATGTCTATGATGGGAGAATTGAAATTCTTCTTAGGTCTTCAGATTCGTCAATAATGCAATGGCATATTCATATCTCAGGAGAAATAACTCAAGGATGTACTGAGGAAATTCGGCATGCAAGATTGCAAAGGAGTCAAAATCCCTATGCCCACAAATGGCCATCTATGCACTGATGAAAATGGTATTGACTTTGATCAAAAGGTATACCGCTCCATGATTGGTTCTTTATTGTATTTATGTGCATCTAGGCCAGATATTATGCTTAGTGTTTGCATGTGTGCCCGATTTCAAGCTACACCGAAGGAATCACACCATAAGGCTGTGAAGCATATTCTTTGATATCTAGATCACACACCAACACTTGGATTATTGTATCCCAAGGGATCGGCTTTTGATCTCATTGGATATTCAGATTCTGACTATGGTAGTGATCGTGTGGACCGCAAGTCAACATCAGGCACATGCCATTTCCTCGGACGATCCTTGGTCTGTTGGTTCTCAAAGAAACAAAACCATGTATCACTGTCTACTGCTGAAGCTGAGTACATTGCAGCTAGTTCTTGCTGTGCTCAATTGCTGTGGATGAAGCAAACCCTCAAGGACTATGGCATCAACATGAAGAATGCGCCTCTCTACTGTGACAACGAGAGTGCCATCAAGATTGCTCATAACCCAGTTCAGCTCTCGAAGACAAAGCACATTCAAATTCGTCATCATTTTCTTCGTGATCATGTGTTGAAGGGCAACATCGCTATTGAGCATGTGAAGACTAAAGAACAGCTAGCCGATATATTCACAAATACCTTGGATGAGAAGAGATTTAGCAAGTTGAGGTGTGAGCTAAATATCTTAGAATCTTCGAATGTCTTTTGAAAAGGACACACATCCTAACACTTATGCAAAATTGATGACTTATATGTGCAACAGACGGAGTAACGTATTTCTTCAATCAATGAATACTAAATCTCTAAGTGTGAAGAAATTAACGAAGAATTTGATTCTGAGAGCCCTACGACAATTGTACGCGGTGTCTGAAATCATCATTCTTATACGGTGGGTCACGCCACCACCAAAAGTTGAAAATCTTCAATCTGAGTTTTTGAAATTCCTCATTTGTTCATTTTCTTCATCTTTGCAATGTATTCACTCTTTTTGTTTTTGTTCTTAATTGGCAATATATATATATATGAGTTTATGTCCTCTACAACATTCACTTATTGCTATTTATTCAAGTTGCTTGTTCTGCTAAGTGAATGTGATCGGACCCTTCCCCTCTATGCTAAACTCAACCTAGTCTATTCACAATTTCTTCATGTGCGTTCTATTTGAAACTCGTTCAAAATCTTCGTTGTGTCCTTGTCAGTTGAAGAATTTGCGAACGAAAATTTGAACTTACCGTATCTGAACTTTCGGCCTTTGCCGCTGCCGTTCCACCTTTCGTGATATATTATTCTATTCACCCACGATTGCAGATGATCGTCACCTCTCTATACATGGGTGACACATGTCACGCGAATGAGAAGGGTGAGGGGCACGTTCGTCCAATTTCCTCGGGCGAGTAGTTTTTCACTTCGGCTATAAATAACCCCTTCCCTTCCTCACTTTGTTTTTACTCCGCTCGACCTCACTCCCTCGCTCGAGCTCTCAAACCCTAGCGCCACCGCTATTTCCATCGTCGCCGGTGAGGAAGAGCTTCACTGCCTCGACCTCGTCGCTGTCGTACTCACGTCGGCTGCAGATTTCTTCACTCCACTGCCGCCGTAGCTGTCTTCCTCCGCCAAGTTAGGGCGTGGAAGATCCGAACTAATGAGCTTCTAAATCTACTCTTCACAGTTTGTCGTGTTCTTCGTCAAGGGTAATTAAAAGTTACTTTTACTGTCCTTGTTGATTCTGATATTTTCTTCAAATCTTCAAAAGGTGTTTATTCCTCAAATCTTCACACACTAAACACCTCACATATCATCTGTTCTTGATCTGTTTCTCTAAGCAACATTTCTCTTCAAGATTCCTCAATTGTGTGGATTTTCAAATCTGTACAACTTTGGAACCTAAGTCAAAGAACGCTTAGTGAAATTCCTCAAGACTCATCCGGTCAAATTCCTCAAACTTGTTCTTTTTGCAAAAAAAAAACTTCCGAGCTAGAATGCATATGACCTCTCCAAATTCTTCGCACCTATACTCTGTTCACATGTACGATGTCTGTTGCTGAATCTCTAGGTTCTCATCAACTTAACTCATTTGCAGCGTTCCTCGAAGAAAAACTGCATACCTCTTCAGAGAATTCAACTGTTCAAAATCCTCAGCTGAAGAAAATGGCTGACGGAAAGAAACCTTAGAAGGGAGGAAGGAAACTGGAAGTCAACACAGCTTTTGAGATCCCTAATGACATTTACAAGGATTATTGCACTCCTGATGAGGCCACACATGGAAAGGAGGACAAAAATCAGCGCAAGGTGCGCATACAAAGGATAGAGAGGAGATGGGCACAAGAATGGAGAGAATACAGATATGTCACTCCAAAATATATGAAGAAATTTGCTCTTCACCCTCCTTGCCCAAGACCTCCATTGGCTCCCGGTCAAGAAGCTGATCCCACTAGCCTCAAGCGCGGTGAGGACTATCCTGATGAATGGGCAAAGCGTCAAGCTAAGTTGGCCAGAGTTGCAAAAGAGGCAGTGAGGAAATTCAATAAAGATTCTGCTGCTGCTGCTGTCACTATTGAGGCCTCTGCTAGCAAGCCGAAGAAGGCCATGCCTAAGAAGCCTGCACACAAGCCCAGTGCCCCTTCTTCTTCAATTCCCTCATGGCCAAGCTCTTCTGCTAAGCCCTCACGGCCATTTCCTCAAGCCGCCCCAGCTCCTCAAGTTGTAAAATCCTCAGCTCCTCTGTCAAAGTCCTCAGCACCTGCACATCTGGCCTCGTGCCAAAGGACAACAGGCATCTCTATTGCTTCAGGAGCCTCTTCAAGTTCATCAGCTCATCTGCATTCTTCAACTGGCCCCACTTTGCTGAAGACCAAGGCCACTGCTGGGCGAGGCACTAGACCAACTCCTCAAAAGAAGCAGGTCGCCTTTCAGGTCCCGTCCTCTGGGGATGAAGCTAATGATGACGAACTTGAAGAAATCATCAAAGACAGACAGCACAGGGCCGCTAGAGCCAAAGGTAGTAGCGTGCCATTGATATTGGATCCAAAGTTGATCCTCGACTTCATCGACTTGTGGCACAAGGACCCAACACACCTCTGCGTGAGATGAACCTCACTCCTGGTCAAAGTCATGTGTTGACTGCCTTCATTGAGGAAGAGAAATGGAAGTTTGAGAAGGCCAGGCAGCTGAAGAAGGCGCAATAAAAGAAAGAGCGCTAACTAAAGAAAATGTTGTCAATATGACATCTGATGAACTTCTGTATATTCAAACTGAGCTCAAAGGACTCAGTGATGAATTCAACGTCTACTGCACATAATGGCTTGGAGCCAAGGTCAGATTTGTGAAGTTAGCTAAACACTTCAATACCAATGTTGCAGCTCCCACGCAACAAGAAATTCCTCATGCTGAAGCATCTGCTCAGCCTACTGAAGAAAATGCCAGCACCGCTGATGACAATCAGGCTACTCAAGAAAATGCTACTACCAGGGCCGATGACTGCATTCCAGCCGCTGATGAAACTGCCAGGGACACCACTAGTGTTGCGCCTGAAGAAACTGTCAGGATAGCTGAAGCTTCAACCACTGTGCCTGAAGAAACTGATCATGCCAGGGCAACTGCATCAGTTGTGCCTGAAGAAACGGAACCAATTTCATCTTCTCCTCCTGCATCTACACCAAGTCCAATTCTTCCTTCTGCATCAGAAGCGAAGAAGACCAAGGCTGCGGAGCGTGCAGCTGTGAAGAAACGGAAAGCATCAACTTTGTCAGAATCTTCAGCTCTGAAGAAGATGAAGAAATTGACCAGCTCGTTTGAAAATTCGATTGATGTTGTTCCTGTCTCCTTCATGCCATCAAAGGAGATCATTCCTTTTGATGAAGAATACGTGATCCCAAGAGGATCCGATGAAGATATTCCTTCTGCTTCTTCTTCAGAGCAGTTGGATGAAGAAATTGAGGTGGATGCAATCCCTTCAACACCAGTTGTCTCATCGCCGATGCCTCAGTTTACTGCTGAAGAGGCCGACATTGAAGAAATAAATGAAGATGAGGATGTGGACATTGGGTGCACAACGCAAGTGATGAATGATGACTTTTGGGAAAGTCAGCACCCCAATTCTCCTTTGTTCACTCCTCTACAACAAATTCCCCAGTCCCTAGTGACTACTGAAGTTCAAATGGGATCTAAAGAACCACACCCCACTCTGTATATTAATGAAGAGATTCCAGCCACTAGTGTTGATGAAATTGCTGCTGAAGAATTGAAGACCCAGGCTGCCACTGAAGAAGAAACTGAAATTCCTCAGCCTGTGGATCCTGAGATTGTGATTCCTGAGGTTGTGATGCAATTGACTGACACTCCTCAGCCCAAGCCAAAGGATCCTTTCTCAAAGAAGCAAAAAATCAAGGCTACTGACTTCTTCCACGAGCATGTATTCTTCACGGACTGCAACCCCTGTGACTCTACTCGTCTTAGAAGGAAGCATTTCTGGACTGCCAGCGAAGCAAACTTCTATTCTTCGCTGCTTTTCAACAAAGACAAAGTCTTCGACCACGAGCATATTCCTCACATGGACATGGAATCACTGCCTTGCTTTGCGCCAGTCCTCAGTGTTCTTCATGACGCTGGACTGCTCAACTTTTGCACTGACATTGTTGATTGGAATGAAGAGCTAATTCTTCAGTTCTATGCCACGCTTCACATCACCAGAGAAGCTGAAGATGTGAACTCTTGGGTATTGGACTGGATGACAGAGAACACACATTTCAAAGCACCGGCCTCTGAATTGCTTCATGCCCTGCTTGTCAGTCCTCCCTTTGAAGGCACTCATTGCATATACCATGAACCTGAACTTACTGCTCACCACATGCAAGTATTGACGAAGCCGCTGAAGCCCGGTCAAGCCCCCAGGACCAAATTCCTCGTGAAGGAATTGCTGTTTGTGCCTAGAACTGTCTATCGCATTCTAACGAAGACATTGAGTCCTATTAAAGGTCACGATTCGAATGACAAAGAAGTTGTTGGCAACATGAAGAATCTCCTATTCAATATCATACATGGCATTCCTATCAACTATCATGATTTCTTCCTGAGGGCTCTGGCGAATGTTGCACTCTCTCCATTTGAGTTGAAGCCTTATGCTCCTTGGATTATGAGATTCCTCAGAACAAGGCCTTCACTCAACTACGATGTTAATTTTCAGAATCACGTCAGTTACCTGCTCCCAATAGAAGTCCTCGAGCGGACATTTTCCTCATCTAATGAAAAGGGCAAGGCTACTGCAATCATTGATGAAGGCATTCGTCCATTGGATGGTCTGTTCCGCAAAGCTGCATCCTACTCCAGCAATGATGACTCTGCCACTCAGTACATCCTCACCATACTTCATGGATGATCTGAAGCAACTGAAAATAGCCCATTTGAGGTTGCACTCATGACTCTGCCGCAAATGCTTCCAAGCAAAATCCGCAAGGGTGATGACTGATCCTAATCGTGAGCTTCTCCTCAGTCTTCACCAGAAGGTCGATCGCAACCATAAATGGGTTAAGCGTCAGTTTGGTTCTATTCTTCATAACATGACTGCTACACACAATGTAGTGAAGAAAAACCAGTACTACCTCCATGAAGTTTTCGGTTGCACCTGGGCTGTTTTGTCACATCTATATGGTAAAGATGATCTGAAGCAAATGGGTTTCAAGCAGGACTTTGACTGGTCTCAGCCATCGGCGAAGAAATTCAAGAAGACAAAGTTCCTTCCTTGGTAGCCAGCTCATATTCTTCATCACGTGCGACTGATGAACATGAAGACTTGGACGACACTGCGGCAGGCCCTACCTCAAAAACCGACCCCAGCAACGCTGGAGCTCCTTTATCGACTCCGTGATGATGTTCTTCAGGGGCGTTAGTCCTCATTTTTTGTCCCTTCTGGTCATTCGATGACAAAGGGGGAGAAATTTGAGTTAGTCTTCAAGCGGGTCTACTTATATGGGTGTTTTTTTCTAAGTTACAATTCTCGTTCTTTTGAAGACTTTGCTGGATCGAGTTGTAAACTTAAAACCCGATGGTGGTCTGATACTTTTGTTGTGTTCTTCTGCATGCTTATTCCTCATATATGTTAATGCACGCATGTTGAATCACACCAGTCACCATATTTCATCATGAGTTTCAAATTCTTCATATTATATGTTAAATGCGTGTATGAACTACAAGATATAGGGGGAGATCTCCATGATTCTACTCTTGAAGTGTGCATTGCTTCAAAAGAAAATTCCTCACTATGCACATCTTCAGGGGGAGTTCTTCTATATCTTGCAATCAAATTCCTCAATATCAGCATTTCCACTTCATATGTCTATCCCCGTTGAAAACTTAACATATATTGTCATCAATCACCAAAAAGGGGGAGATTGTAAGTGCACCTAGTACCCCTTAGTGATTTTGGTGTCTTGAAGACTTATAGGTTAAGGGATTGATGCGTTTGTGAGTGTACACAGGTCTATAAGTCTATGATGAGTTTATTATTTATTGAGAAAGTCGACCCGTAAAAATGAAGTTCTTCGACTAAAGACTTTGGATTTCTGAAGACTTTCTGAAGACCTCGAAAGTGAAGAAATTGGTGTGACCATGAAGACTTGGTACTCATTGGAGGAACATGAAGCGTGAAGACTTTTGTTTTCGTAGTTTCTTTTTCTCTTTCTTGAGTCATAGGAAACACTGTACTGTTAAAGGGGGTCGAGGAAATACTAAGGAAAAGTTTCCAAGTGATGCTCAACTCAAAATCCTACACCTACAAATCCGTTCGAGTGAAGCCATTGGAAATCTCATGCAGTTCAGTCAATTTCTTCAGTGACAGATAAGAAGCTCTTCTGGTCTCTAAGGAATTTGTTCTGACTGAGGAGTTAGGAATTCGCCAGTGTAGATTGCCTACAAGTGAGGAACATGATAGCCCTGAGGAATTTGATAGTCAAATTTCCGACCATTTTTGTATTACGCGCCAGCTGTCCCAAAATATCTTCCCACCTAACGGTCATATCATTGAAGGGCATTTATGTCTTATCATGTCGGGCTGCTCCCTAGGTTATAAATAGCCCCCCCCTTCAACCACTAGCTGGTTGGCTGCTCCGAGAGAAACTGACACTTGTCATTTGAGAGCATCCCATCCTCCGAGGAGTTTGAGCGAAAATCATCATGTGAGGAAAACCCAGACCCAAACACCTACAAACCCAAAGTGATTGAGCATGACTGAAGAGATTGATCCTGTGTAGATCCAACACTTCTTACCTTTGAAGACTGTGCATCTTCGAGACAGTTAGGTGTCATGGTCTAGAGCATCCAAGAGGAAATTGTGGATCATCGAGTGACCGAGTTTGTGAAGGTTTGGAATTCACCTGAAGAATTACCACGAGTGATTGGGCAAGGTATGTGTGACCTTATCTCAAGGGGAATACGGTGAGGATCCTGAGCTGTGTATTCAGGACTGGGTGTCCGGGACTATGTGTCCTCAGGTTTGAATACCTAGCCGCCCTAACCAGACGTACACCTGTCACAGCAGTTGGAACTGGTCTACCAAATCATTGTCTTCACCAAGCCCACTGGTTCTATTTCCTCAACCCTTCCATTTCCACGTTAACGTTTTGTGAGATTGTTCATATCTGTTTGAAGACCTTGCCTGAAGACTTTCTCAATTTCCTTAGTTCAATTTCTTCAGCCTGTTTGTCTTCATCCTGTTTTATCCTGTGTTTACGCTTTCTGTACTCTATGCTTGTTTTCATTTCATCTTTAAGACCATGCTTATGTTCTATTATGTTTACATATGAGTACCTTTTCCGCTGCAAGCAGTTCTTCTCTTATGAATTTCCTCACCGTAAAATTCGCCAGTGAAGAATTCATAAAAATCGCCTATTCACCCCCCTCTAGTAGACTTAACGCAAGGGATGAACTATGGTTTGAGAGGAGATGGTGTTGTTGAAGATATTGATGGAGATCCCCCCCAAGATGGGAGAGTTGTTGGTGGATGACGACTGCAACTTCTTGAGCTTGCGTTGGTTTTTCCCTTGAAGAGGAAAGGGTGATGCAACACAGTAGAGATAAGTATTTCCCTTAGTTAAGAACCAAGGTATCAATCCAGTAGGAGAAACGCGCAAGTCCCCAATAGATGCACCTGCACAAACAATCAAACAGTTGCACCCAATGCGATAAAGGGATTGTCAATCTAAGGGAGTCCTGGATTAGGGGGTCTCTGCACAGCCGGACTATATCCTTTGGCCGGACTGTTGGACTATGAAGATACAAGATTGAAGACTTCGTCCCGTGTCCGGATGGGACTCTTCTTGGCGTGGAAGGCAAGCTTGGCAATACAGATATGTAGATCTCCTCCCTTGTAACCGACTTTGTGTAACCCTAGCCCCCCTCCGGTGTCTATATAAACTGGAGGGTTTAGTCCGTAGAAGAACAATCATACCATACGGCTGCTAAGGTTTAGCCTCTACGATCTCGTGGTAGATCAACTCTAGTAATACTCATATCCTCAATATCAATCAAGCAGGACGTAGGGTATTACCTCCATCAAGAAGGCCCAAACCTGGGTAAACATTTTGTCCCCTGCCTCCTGTTACTGATAACCCACAAGTATAGGGGATCGCAACAGTTTTCGAGGGTAGAGTATTCAACCCAAATTTATTGATTTGACACAAGGGGAGCCAAAGAATATTCTCAAGTATTAGAAGCTGAGTTGTCAATTCAACCACACCTGGAAACTTAATATTTGCAGCAAAGTGTTTAGTAGCAAAGTAATATGATAGTGGTGATAACGGTAGAAAAAGGTAATGGTAGTAAAAGCAAGGTTTTTGGTATTTTGTAGTGATGATAGTAATAGCAACGGAAAAGTAAATAAGCGAAGAACAATATATGGAAAGCTCGTAGGCAATGGATCGGTGATGGAGAATTATGCCGGATGCGGTTCATCATGTAACAGTCATAACCTAGGGTGACACAGAACTAGCTCCAGTTCATTGATATAATGTAGGCATGTATTCCGAATATAGTCGTACGTGCTTATGGAAAAGAACTTGCATGACATCTTTTGTCCTACCCTCCCGTGGCAGCGGGGTCCTTACGGAAACTAAGGGATATTAAGGCCTCCTTTTAATAGAGAACCGGAACAAAGCATTAACACATAGTGAATACATGAACTCCTCAAACTACGGTCATCACCGGTAAGTATCCCGATTATTGTCACTTCGGGGTTAACGGATCATAACACATAATAGGTGACTATAGACTTGCAAGATAGGATCAAGAACACTCATATATTGATGAAAACATAATAGGTTCAGATCTGAAATCATGGCACTCGGGCCCTAGTGACAAGCATTAAGCATAGCAAAGTCATAGCAACATCAATCTCAGAACATAGTGGACACTAGGGATCAAACCCTAACAAAACTAACTCGATTACATGATAGATCCCATCCAACCCATCACCGTCCAGCAAGCCTACGATGGAATTACTCACGCACGGCGGTGAGCATCATGAAATTGGTGATGGAGGATGGTTGATGATGACGATGGCGACGGATTCCCCTCTCCGGAAGCCCCGAACGGACTCCAGATCAGCCCTCCCGAGAGGTTTTAGGGCTTGGCGGCGGCTCTGTATCGTAAAACGCGATGATTTCTTCTCGCTGATTTTTTCTCCTCGAAACTCAATATATGGAGGTGGAGTTGGGGTCAGAGAGGCAACAGGGGGCCCACGAGGTAGGGGGTCGCGCCCTATGGGGGCAGGCGCGCCCCCCACCCTCGTGGCAAGGTGGTGGCCCCCTGGCCTTCATCTTTGGCAGGTATTTTTCTTATTTTCTGAAAAGTGTCTCCGTGAAGTTTCAGGTCATTCCGAGAACGTTTGCTCCTGCACATAAATAACACCATGGTAATTCTGCTGAAAACAGCGTCAGTCCGGGTTAGTTCCATTTAAATCATGCAAGTTAGAGTCCAAAACAAGGGCAAAAGTGTTTGGAAAAGTAGATACGTTGGAGACGTATCAACTCCCCCAAGCTTAAACCTTTGCTTGTCCTCAAGCAATTCAGTTGACAAACTGAAAGTGATAAAGAAAAACTTTTACAAACTCTGTTTGCTCTTGTTGTTGTAAATATGTAAAGCCAGCATTCAAGTTTTCAGCAAAGATTATAACTAACCACATTTGCAATAACGCATAGGTCTCAAGTTTACTCATATCAATAGCATAATCAACTAGCGAGCCATAATAAGAAATCTCGGATGACAACACTTTCTCAAAACAATCATAATATGATATAACAGGATGGTATCTCGCTAGCCCTTTCTGAGACCGCAAAACATAAATGCAGAGCACCTTTAAAGACCAAGGACTGACTAGACATTGTAATTCATGGTAAAAGAGATCCAGTCAAGTCATACTCAATGTAAACTAACAGTAATGAATGCAAATGACAGCGGTGCTCTCCAACTGGTGCTTTTTAATAAGAGGATGATGACTCAGCATAAAAGTAAATAGATAGGCCCTTCGCAGAGGGAAGCAGGGATTTGTAGAGGTGCCAGAGCTCGGTTTTGAAATAGAGGTGAATAATATTTTGAGCGTATACTTTCATTGTCAACATAACAACCAAGAGATGGCGATATCTTCCATGCTACACACATTATAGGCGGTTCCCAAACAGAATGGTAAAGTTTATACTCCCCCTTCCACCACAAGCATCAATCCATGGCTTGCTCGAAACAACGAGTGCCTCCAACTAACAAGAGTCCCAGGGGGAGTTTTGTTTGCAATTATTTTGATTTAGTTTGCATAAAGCATGGGACTAGGCATCCCGGTGACCAGCCATTTTCTCGTGAGTGAGGAGCGGAGTCCACTCCTCTTGAGAATAACCCGCCTAACATGGAAGATACAGACGGCCCTAGTTGATACATGAGCTATTCGAGCATACAAAACAGGATATTTATTTGAAGGTTTAGAGTTTGGCACATACAAATTTACTTGGAACGGCAGGTAGATACCGTATATAGGTAGGTATAGTGGACTCATGTGGAATAACTTTGGGGTTTAAGGGATTTGGATGCACAAGCAGTATTCCCGCTTAGTACAGGTGAAGGCTAGCAAAAGACTGGGAAGCGACCAGCTAGAGAGCGACAATAGTCATGAACATGCATTAAAATTAATCAACACTGAATGCAAGCATGAGTAGGATATAATCCACCATGAACATAAATATCGTGAAGGCTATGTTGATTTTGTTTCAAGTACATGCGTGAACATGTGCCAAGTCAAGTCACTTAAATCATTCAGAGGAGGATGCCACCCTATCATACCACATCATAACCATTTTAATAGCATGTTGGCACGCAAGGTAAACCATTATAACTCATAGCTAATCAAGCATGGCACAAGAAACTATGATCTCTAGTTTTCATTGCAAATATGTTTATTCATAATAGGCTGAATCAGGAACGATGAACTAATTATATTTACAAAAACAAAAGAGGTCGAGTTCATACCAACTTTTCTCATCTTAGCCAGTCCATCATATATCATCATAATTGCCCTTCACTTGCATGACCGAATGATGTGAATAATAATAATAGTGCACGTGCATTGGACTAACCTGGAATCTGCAGGCATTCAATAAACATGAGAAGACAAGGCAATATGGGCTCTTTTGTCAGATCAACAATAATGCATATAAGAGCCACTTCAACAATTTAATTATGGTCTTCTCCTATTGACCCCCAAAGAAAAGAAAAAAATAAAACTATTTACATGGGAAAGCTCCCAACAAGCAAAAGAAGAACAGGAAATATTTTTGGGTTTTCCTTTTAATTACTACTACAAGCATGGAAAGTAAATTAATTAAAAGCTACAACTAATTTTTTGTTTTTTCTCAAGGTTTATTAAACACACAAGAAGGAAGCATAAAAAGGAAAGTAAACTAGCATGGATGATACAATGAAAAAGTATGAGCAGGGACATCTAGGAATGAGTGTGTGAGCATAAATGTAATGACGGTGAGAAATACATACTCCCCCAAGCTTAGGCTTTTGGCCTAAGTTGGTCTATGGCCAGGGCTCGCCTGGGTGATATCCATTATAGTAGCTGGGGTCGTACTGTGATGCAGCAGCTATCACCTGCTGAGCTGTAGCATGGCGACGAGCGGCCTACTCTCTCCTCTCGTACTCATCTGCCTCCTCTCTGGTAATAGTATTTCCTCCTCTTGCCTGATAATCAAAGAAAGCAGGAGTAGCGAGAGTAATACGGACAGCACGACATCTGTCAAAGATTAGTCGATACTGGAGAGGTGATTCGTTCCTCTCGACAAACTGGTGGTGAACCATAGCATTAAAATCTAGATAGGCAGGAGGTAATTCAACATCATCTTCGCGTACATCTATACCAAGAAAATTAGCTACACGGGTTGCATAAATTCCACCAAAGAAATCTCCATTAAATCTATTAAGATGCAACCTACGTGCAACGATGGCTCCCAAATTATAAGATTTGTCTCCTAACACAGCACTCCTAAGAATACTGAGGTCAGGGACACACATGTGACATGCCTCATCTTTACCATTTATGCATCTACCTATGAAGAGAGCAAAATAATGTATAGCTGGAAAGTGAATGCTCCCTATGGTAGCTTGTGTAATATCTCTAGATTCTCCCATAACTATATTAGCAAGAAAATCTCTAAATTCAGATTTGCGAGGATCCCTTATACTACCCCATTGTGGAAGTTTGCATGCAATGGTAAAATCCTATAAGTCCATGGTATAAGATTTATCATAAAGACCAAACAAGACAGTTGGAGAATTACATGAAGTTGAAAATTCAAATCTCCTCACAAAGGAACTAGTGAGATTAAGATACCAACTGCACTTCTCTTCCTCGAAGCTCACGAGATCAGCGTTACGCAAATATGCGTTGAATTCTTCTTTTATTCCCGCTCGATCCATAAAATTTTCAGAAGGCCACTCACAAGGACGCACTGGAGCGTCTCTTGGTGGCTCTTCGTCAGCATCATGCATTGCAAGTCTGGGTCCTTGCTTCCTTGAAGAACCACCTTGGAACATTTTCCTAAGCATTTTTCTTCCTTTGAAAAATTCTGAAATTTTTTAGTAACTTCAAAATAAAAGTAAACCAAACTCAATAATATTGATAGCAACTACTCCTACAAGTGCCTAGGGCCTATATCATGCATCAAAACTACTTTGACCATATAAATTTGACATGCAAGCTCAAGAATAGGGTCACCTAAGCAGCAAAAATTTGAAATGAATAAAGCACTAGAACAAAAACTAATTGGACCAATGGTGGAGTCACATACCAAGGAACAATCTCCCCAAGCAGTTTTGTGAGAGGTGCTTTGAGCAAGGAGATCGAAAATGGCAGCAAAACGAGCTTGGACTCGGGTTTGAGCTGGTTATTCGTGTTTGGGGGAGGAAGAAGGAGTGTATGGGTGAAAGGATAAGTGGAGGAGGGCCACCATGGGCCCACGAGGTAGGGGGGCACGCCCTCCACCCTCGTGGGCAGGTGGTTGGCCCCCCTGGTGTGTTATCAGTTCCATAAATCTTCAAATATTCTAGAGAAAAATCATACATAATTTTCAGGGCATTTGGAGAACTTTAATTTTCGAGGTATTTTTATATTGCATGGATAATCAGATAACAGACAGACAAATATTTATTTTTATTTTATTTAATATAAATAACAGAAAGTAAAAGTGGGGTACAGAAGGTTGTGCCTTCTAGTTTCATCCATCTCATGATCATCAAAAGGAATCCACTAACAAGGTTGATCAAGTCTTGTTAACGAACTCATTCCGAATAACATGGAACTGGAGAAATTTTGAATAACACTATGTTACCTCAACGGGGATATGCACATCCCCAATAATAAGAATATCATATTTCTTCTTGGCAGTAGGAAGAGGAAATTCAAAACCTCCAAATATAATTGATGGAGTTATTCCAATAGAATTGATACTGTGAACTTGAGGTTGTTTCCTCGGAAAGTGTACCGTATGCTCATTACCATTAACATGAAAAGTGACATTGTCTTTAGTGCAATCAATAATAGCCCCTGCCGTATTCAAAAAGGGTATTCCAAGAATAATACACATACTATCGTCCATGGGAATATCAAGAATAACAAAGTCCATTAAAATAGTAACATTTGCAACTACAACAGGCACATCCTCACAAATACCGACAGGTATAGTAGTTGATTTATCAGCCATTTGCAAAGATATTTTAGTAGGTGTCAACTTATTCAAATCAAGTCTACGATATAAAGAGAGAGGCATAACACTAACACCGGCTCCAAAATCACATAAAGCAGTTTTAACATAATTTCTTTTAATAGAGCATGGTATAGTGGGTACTCCTGGATCTCCAAGTTTCTTTGGTATTCCACCCTTAAAAGTATAGTTAGCAAGCATGGTGGAAATTTCAGCTTCTAGTATCTTTCTTTTATTTGTAATAATATCTTTCATGTACTTAGCATAAGGATTTGTTTTGAGCATATCAGTTAATCGCATACGCAAAATGAAAGGTCTAATCATTTCAGCAAAGCGCTCAAAATCCTCATCATCCTTTTTCTTGGATGGTTTGGGAGGAAAGGGCATCGGTTTCTGAACCCAAGGCTCTCTTTCTTTACCATGTTTCGTAGCAACAAAGTCTTTCTTATCATAACGTTGATTCTTTGATTGTGCGTTATCAAGATCAACAGCAGGTTCAGCTTCTATGTCATTATCATTACTAGGTTGAGCATCATCATGAACATTATGATCACTAGAAGCATGCAAAGTCCTATCATTTTTCTTTTTCTTCTTTTTAGAAGAACTAGGTGCATCTAAATTATTTCTCTGAGAATCTTGCTCAATTCTCTTAGGATGGCCTTCAGGATACAAAGGTTCCTGAGTCATTCTACCACCTCTAGTCATAACTCTAACAACATTATCATTATTCTTATTATTCAATTCATTGATCAAATCATTTTGAGCTTTAAGTACTTGTTCTACTTGAGTGGTAACCATAGAAGCATGTTTACTAATAAGTTTAAGTTCACCTTTGACATTAGCCATATAATCACCCAAGTGTCCAAGCATATTTGAATTGTATTTTAATTGTCTACCAAAATAAGCATTAAAATCTTCTTGCTTAGCCATAAATTTATCAAACTCATCTAAGCATGGGCTAGCAATTTTGGTAAATGGGATTACAGCTTTATCATATCTATAGAGAGAATTTACCTTTACTACCTGTGTCGGGTTATCAAGACCATGAGTTTCTTCAATAGGTAATGGATTAATATTATATGTTTCTTCAACAGGCTATAAATTAAGACCATGTATTTCTTCAATAGGAGGTAAATTCTTAACATCTTCAGCTTTAATACCTTTTTCTTTCATAGATTTCTTTGCCTCTTGCATATCTTCTAGACTGAGAAATAGAATACCCCTCTTCTTCGGAGTTGGTTTAGGAATAGGCTCGGGAATTGGCTCCGGAGGTGTCCAATTATTTTCATTTGTCAACATATTATTCAATAGAATTTCAGCTTCATCCCGTGTTCTTTCCCTGAAAACAGAACTAGCACAACTATCCAGGTAATCTCTGGAGGCATCGGTTAATCCATTATAAAAGATATCAAGTATTTCATTTTTCTTAAGAGGATGATCAGGAAAAGCATTAAGTAATTGGAGAAGCCTCCCCCAAGCTTGTGGGAGACTCTCTTATTCAATTTACACAAAATTATATATATCCCTTAAAGCAGCTTGTTTCTTATGTGCAGGGAAATATTTAGCAGAGAAGTAATAAATCATATCCTGGGGACTACGCACACAACCAGGATCAAGAGAATTAAACCATATATTAGCATCACCCTTTAATGAGAACGGAAATATTTTAAGGATATAAAAGTAACGAGTTCTCTCATCTTTAGTGAACATGGTGGCTATATCATTTAATTTAGTAAGATGTGCCACAACAGTTTCAGATTCATAAACATGAAAAGGATAAGATTCAACCAAAGTAATTATATCAGGATCAACAGAGAATTCATAATCCTTATCAGTAACAAAGATAGGTGAAGTAGCAAAAGCAGGGTTAGGTTTCATTCTAGCATTTAAAGATTGCTTACTCCATTTAGCTAATAATCTTTTGAGTTCAGTTCTATTTTGGCACGCTAAAATAGCTAAGGAATCTTCTTGATCAAAGACATAACCCTTAGGAATAACAAGTGATTCTTCATCATCACTTTCATCAGTATCATCAGATTCAATATTTTCAATCTATCTAGCCCTAGCAAGTTGTTCATCAAGAAAATCACTAAGTGGCACAGTAGTATCAGGCCTAGAGGTAGTTTCATCATAAGTATCATGCCTAGCAAAAGTGGCATCATCAATAACATGCGACATATTAGAACGAATAGCAGAAGCAGGTGTAGGTGTCGCAAGCTTACTCAAAACAGAAGGTGAATCAAGTGCAGAGCTAGATAGCAGTTCCTTACCTCCCCTCGTAGTTGAGGGATAGATCTTGGTTTTTGGATCTCTCAAGTTCTTCATAATGATAAGAAGATACATATCCCAAGTGACTCAAAGAATAGAGCTATGCTCCCCGGCAATGGCGCAAGAAAATAGTCTTGATAACCCACAAGTATAGGGGATCGCAACAGTTTTCGAGGGTAGAGTATTCAACCCAAATTTATTGATTCGACACAAGGGGAGCCAAAGAATATTCTCAAGTATTAGCAGCTGAGTTGTTAATTCAACCACACCTGGAAACTTAATATCTGCAACAAAGTGTTTAGTAGCAAAGTAATATGATAGTGGTGATAACGGTAGCAAAAGGTAATGGTAGTAAAAGCAATGTTTTTGGTATTTTGTAGTGATGATAGTAATAGCAACTGGAAAGTAAATAAGCGAAGAACAATATATGGAAAGCTCGTAGGCAATGAATCGGTGATGGAGAATTATGCCAGATGCTGTTTATCATGTAACAGTCATAACCTAGGGTGACACAGAACTAGCTCCAGTTCATTGATATAATGTAGACATGTATTTCGAATATAGCCATACGTGCTTATGGAAAAGAACTTGCATGACATCTTTTTTCCTACCCTCCCGTGGTAGCGGGGTCCTTACGGAAACTAAGGGATATTGAGGCCTCCTTTTAATAGAGAACCAGAACAAAGCATTAACACATAGTGAATACATGAACTCCTCAAACTACGGTCATCACCGGTAAGTATCCCGATTATTGTCACTTCGGGGTTAACGGATCATAACACATAATAGGTGACTATAGACTTGCAAGATAGGATCAAGAACACTCATATATTGATGAAAACATAATAGGTTCAGATCTGAAATCATGGCACTCGGGCCCTAGTGACAAGCATTAAGCATGGCAAAGTCATAGCAACATCAATCTCAGAACATAGTGGACACTAGGTATCAAACCCTAACAAAACTAACTCGATTACATGATAGGTCCCATCCAATCCATCACCGTCCAGCAAGCCTATGATGGAATTACTCACGCACGGCGGCGAGCATCATGAAATTGGTGATGGAGGATGGTTGATGATGATGATGGCGACGGATTCCCCTCTCCGGAGCCCCGAACGAACTCCAGATCAGCCCTCCCGAGAGGTTTTAGGGCTTGGCGGCGGCTCCGTATCGTAAAATGCGATGATTTCTTCTCTCTGATTTTTCTCTCCTCGAAACTCAATATATGGAGGTGGACTTGGAGTCGGAGAGGCAACAGGGGGCCCACGAGGTAGGGGGGCGCGCCCCCACCCTCGTGGCAAGGTGGTGGCCCCCCTGGCCTTCATCTTTGGCGGGTATTTTTCTTATTTTCTGAAAAGTGTCTCTGTGAAGTTTCAGGTCATTCCGAGAATGTTTGCGCCTGCACATAAATAACACCATGGTAATTCCGCTGAAAACAGCGCCAGTCCGGGTTAGTTCCATTCAAATCATGCAAGTTAGAGTCTAAAACAAGGGCAAAAGTGTTTGGAAAAGTAGATACATTGGAGACATATCAACTCCCCCAAGCTTAAACCTTTGCTTGTCCTCAAGCAATTCAGTTGACAAACTGAAAGTGATAAAGAAAAACTTTTATAAACTCTGTTTGCTCTTGTTGTTGTAAATATGTAAAGCCAGCATTCAAGTTTTCAGCAAAGATTATAACTAACCACATTTGCAATAACGCATAGGACTCAAGTTTACTCATATCAATAGCATAATCAACTAGCGAGCCATAATAATAAATCTTGGATGACAACACTTTCTCAAAACAATCATAATATGATGTAACAGGATGGTACCTCGCTAGCCCTTCCTGAAACCGCAAAACATAAATGCAGAGCACCTTTAAAGACCAAGGACTGACTAGACATTGTAATTCATGGTAAAAGAGATCCAGTCAAGTCATACTCAATGTAAACTAACAGTAATGAATGCAAATGACAGAGGTGCTCTCCAACTGGTGATTTTTAATGAGAGGATGATGACTCAACATAAAAGTAAATAGATAGGCCCTTCGCAGAGGGAAGCATGGATTTGTAGAGGTGCCAGAGCTCAGTTTTGAAACAGTGGTGAATAATATTTTGAGCGATATACTTTCATTGTCAACATAACAACGAAGAGATGGCGATATCTTCCATGCTACACACATTATAGGCTGTTCCCAAACAGAATGGTAAAGTTTATACTCCCACATCCACCACAAGCATCAATCCATGGCTTGCTCGAAATAATGAGTGCCTCCAACTAACAAGAGTCCTGGGGGGAGTTTTGTTTGCAATTATTTCGATTTAGTTTGCATAAAGCATGGGACTGGGCATCCCAGTGACCAACCATTTATCTTGTGAGTGAGGAGCGGAGTCCACTCCTCTTGAGAATAACCCACCTAACATGGAAGATACAGACAACCCAACTTGATACATGAGCTATTCGAGCATACAAAACAGGATATTTATTTGAAGTTTTAGAGTTTGGCACATACAAATTTACTTGGAACGGCAGGTAGATACCTTATATAGGTAGGTATAGTGGACTCATGTGGAATAACTTTGGGGTTTAAGGGATTTGGATGCACAAGCAATATTCCCGCTTAGTACAGGTGAAAGCTAGCAAAAGACTGGGAAGCGACCAGCTAGAGAGCGACAACAGTCATGAACATGCATTAAAATTAATCAACATCGAATGCAAGAATAAATAACGCCATGAGAACGTCTCCGTGAAGTTTCAGGTCATTCCGAGAACGTTTGCTCCTGCACATAAATAACACTGTCGGTGTTCTGGGAACGGGGGTCCCTAGACTTGCCTACCTGCAGCCTGTGGCGTGGCTCAGGTGGGGGCGCAATGCGGCCCATCTTCGTCAGGTGGCGGACGACAGGAAGCTTCCTTGAGAGCGGCCTCATCAGGCAGGCTCGCGAGGATGAGGAGAGATCAATGCAAGCGTACCTCGCAAGGATCCCATGACGCAAGCCATGACGATCAAGGCCAGGCAGGTGCCAGGCGGGCACCGGCCTGCGCAGGGTCCTTGTTTCCTCTTTGGTGCAATGGGGGCAAGCATAGGCCAAGGTATCAGGCATAGGTTACCATTCCGGTGCAACGAGACCAAGACCAGCCAGACGGCCAGACGGAGGTCACCGTGGAGCCCAAGGCGGCGTCATCACCAGTGCTTTTGGCAGCCGAAGACCACCTTTGGTCAGGATAGCTTGTACTAGATGTTCCCCTTCAAAATGGCCAATTGTTGGCGCCCTTCCCGCTCAATTATTCGGGGAGAGGCCCAGGGCCTCTATAAATAGAGCTAGCCTCCACAAAGAGAGAAAGGGAGAAACCCAGTAGAGACTAAGTAGAACACACCGCACCAGCTCAAGAACACCCCTCGTGAGGTTGTTCTTCCCTTGTATTGTCCATCATTAGCCCCAGAGGCAATCCATCACACCAAACACCGGAGTAGGGTATTACACCACAACGGTGGCCCGAACCAGTATAAACCTCGTGTCTCTTGTGTTGTTCATCATTTTCATCTTAGTTTGCATGAGAGGATCGGACGTAGATCGGTAGGGGAGAGATCTCCGTGTGCACCCTAGTGTTCGAACCTCAAGGGTCTGCCGGAACCCGAAATCCGACATTTGGCGCGCCAGGTAGGGGTGCGCCAGAATCTTTCTTCCGTTGTTCGCGTGTGATCTTCCGTCGTGTCCATGGCTGACGCTCGTCGGGCTCGCGCCGAGCGCCGGGCTGCTCGCGCCACTCGCGTCGCCCAGACGGCGCCCGTCGGTGGCCCCCCTCATCGTTCCCCGTCGCCCGCCGCCAACGCTGCCACCGGCCCGGCGGGGAACGAGCAGCAGGCCTCGGCCCAGCATCCTTCTGTGCGGCGGGATGGCCGCACCGCCACCCCTTCGCTGACTCCAGCTGGCTCGTCGTCCCACGCCCGTCGCACACCCATGGATGCGCACGCTTCACTGCTCTTGGTGCGGGAGCTCCTGCACTATCGCCCCGTCGACGACCTCTACGAGGACTGGCTCGCTCGCATCACCGAGCTCATCAGTGCCGCAGGGGGCTCCCCCTTGCGGTCCCTCTCGCTGCCTCGCCCTCCGTCCCATGCAGGGGGCGAGGAGGCGCCTCCGCCGGCTCCTCCCCAAGAAGGTGCCTTGGCTCCAAGGCGTGCAGCCCCAGGGCGGGACCCTCCACGTCCGGCGCCTGCGCAGCAAGAAGGGAGCTGCCAAGAGATCCCACGTCCCCGGGAAGGTGCTCGCGCGCTCCCAGCGCCGGCGCGCCGAGATCGCGCCCCAGCACCTC
Source organism: Triticum aestivum (assembly GCF_018294505.1). Lineage (NCBI taxonomy): Eukaryota > Viridiplantae > Streptophyta > Magnoliopsida > Poales > Poaceae > Triticum > Triticum aestivum. The sequence goes on along the minus strand of NC_057800.1, from coordinate 556,861,210 downwards.
CACAACAAGACCCCACGCTGCTCCCAGTGGCGGCGCGTGGTAACCGGCAAGAACAAGTCCAGCAGCAGCAAAGGGCACCGGTGGCCACGGCGGGCTGCCTCGCCTTCACCCCCGAGCTGCGTGGCGTCACATGGCCAGGCAAGTTCAAGCCTGACCTCCCTCCCCGCTATGATGGCACAGTGGACCCCACAGAGTTCCTGCAGCTCTACGAGCTGGGCATCGTAGCTGCCAACGGTGACGAAAAGGTTATGGAGAATTGGTTCCCCATGGCGCTCAAGGACGGCGCCCACACCTGGCTCCTGAACCTGGCTCCTGGCATGATCTCCTCCTGGAGCAAGATGTGCACCCGCTTCATTGCCAACTTCCAGGGCACTCGCGACCGGCCCCCGGCCGTGAGCGACCTGCGCCGCATCAAGCAACAGCCGGGAGAAACCCTGCAGAAGTACGTCCAACGCTTCAACTACGCTCGCCTCAAGATCCCCAAGGTGACTGAAGAAGCTATCATCTCAGCCTTCTCCGACGGCGTGCGCGACGTCAAGATGAAGGAAGAGCTAGCAATCCATGAAGACCTGTGCACATCCTTGGAGCTGTTCAACTTGGAGACTAAGTGTGCGAGGGCTGAGGAAGGGCGTCTCTCCCTCCTCGAGCTCCCGGCAGCCGACCCGGAGGAAAAGAAGCTCAAGGCCAAAGACATGAAGCGTAAGGGGGCTGCCATGCTAGCAGCATAACTGGACACCAAGAGAGGCAGGGATCAGCCCGAGTCATCCAAGGGCGGATGGTACTGCGTGTACCATGACCTCCACACCCACAACACCAACGAATGTCAAGATCTCAGAGCCGTGCAAGATGGGCGAATCGGCTGACGCCCAGAGCGCAACGACATGGGCTATGGCCGAGGAGGAGGAAGAGGTGGTGGACGATGGGAGGACCGTGGCCTTCGCCAGGGATGGCGTGATCGCCCTTGTGAGGGCCGCTGGCAGGACCTGCCTCGCGAGGGAGGCTGGAGGGACCAGCCCCGTGAGGGCCACCCGCACGGCAACGCAGGCCTCCCTCCACTGCCGCCTCCACCAAGGAGGAACGAAGACCAACACCAAGACAATGGGGCTGGGGGCTTCCAACAGCCACGTGCAATTGCTTGCATCTTGAGTGGCGCCCAGGCCCCAGCCTGACAGCGCATCTTCAAGCAGTTTGCTCGCGAGGTGAATGCAGTCCTTCGCAAGCTTGAGGCCACGCGCCCTCTCAGGTGGTCTTCGTGCGCGATCACACTCAGTTCCGCAGACCAGCTCAAGTGTGCGGCAACGGCCGGAATCCTCCCAATGCTTTGCTCCCCAGTCATCAGCAACGTGCAGGTCACCAGGACCCTCATCGATGGCCGGGCAGGACTCAACGTCATGTCCATCGAGACGTTCGACAATCTCCAAGTGCCATACGACCAGCTTCAGCCGACCAAGCCTTTCTCAGGAGTCACCGATGGTTCCACTGTTCCAATTGGGCAGGTTCGCCTTCCGGTCACCTTCGGGCAACACAACAACTACAACACCGAGCTCATCGACTTCGACATCGCTCACATCCGCCTGCCGTACAACGCCATCCTCGTGTACCCAACCCTAGCCAAGTTTATGGTAGTGACTCACCATGGTTACAATGTCCTCAAGATGCCAGGAAGCGGTGGAGTCATCACCGTACCCTGTGAAGAAAGGGATGTAGTGTGCTTGCTTGAGCGTGCATTCCAAGCCGTAGCAATCGAAGACCCAGATCACAGGAGCGGGAGGCCTCCCGAGGTGACCCTCAAGAAGAAGAAGACCTCACCTGGCCCGAGCCACAAGGAGGCAGGCACCTTCGGAGGTATTGCGTCAGGATTCGCGCCCGATCAGGGAGCGCCACCCTCTCACACATAGGAAGGCGCGCCCGACGCCCTCCTCAGGCAGGGCTCAGGGGCTCTCTCTTGGAGAGCCACCGACCTTGCCAAGGTCGCGGGGGAGGCGCTCGGGCACCACTTGGAGGGGTGCTTTCAAGCACGCTTCCCTCAGGAAGGTACAAGTCAAAGGAGACCAAACCCTCAGGAGTTCATCGCAAGGAACACCCATGAGCTACAAGAGTCCAGAGTCATGCGCAGCAGCTGCCGCTTACCTGCCATGGCCCCACACCCAGGTGAGGATGGAGGACTGCGCGTCTGAGTTGACGTACCAGGGCTCAACCGAGCTGCATCCTAGATGTGCCTATGGCCTTTGGCTGTAGGGCGCTGCGAGGGACCACCTCACAGCTACGTTCGCATGCCCTCCGGCCTACCGAGCGCGGTCACTGCACATCAACGCCTGTTGAGGAGCATTCTGGAGGCTCAGGAGGTCATGCATCGCGTGGTCCTGGCGGAGGTGGCGATGGTCCCTGAAGACATGCACGTGCCACCGGAGCCTCCCGAGGCCCCTGGGCCTGGGGGCTCATGAGGGCCGACATCTTCACCGCGCATCGCTCACTTCCTCAGCATCACTCCATCTTCAATAGCACCAGGTGAGATCTTTCAGAGTTCTACTTTCAGCTGGGAGCACCCACAGGGCTGCACCATTCCCAGGCCGCGTGGGTCCGCCCCCGCGGCATGTATCCATTTTGGTTATGCTCTTTATTTACCTTGTTGGGGGTGCCCCTCGGGCTGCATCATCCCCACGCCGCTCGGGCCCGACCCAGCGGCGGTTGCTTTTACCTGCGCTTGCTTGAAATTGGATTTCCTATGTGCCTAACATACCTGACCTAATCACCTGCTCGATCGACGCCTATCTGAAGAGCCGCTCGCTCTGGCACGGCGCGTGCGCACGGGTCCGTCCCTGCAGCGTTGATAAACCTGAGTGGTCGAGCTCTGGCCGTGGCAGCCCCGCATGGCGCCACCTCACCAGGCCCTCAGTGCCCTGACCGCTCCCTCAGAGTGACCATAGGTTGGCCGGCGACCGTAACGACAGGTTTTGTTTCTCCTCATGATTGGTGTGCAGGACCTACTCCAGGAGCAACATTGGGGGCATCGTGAGCTCTCTCTCCCCCTCTTCGGCACGGATCACTTGCACGTTAAAGGGGGGGTACCTGAGCATCGCAACTCATGGGCTCGTAATGGCTCTCCAGCCCTCACCCCCTGGCCTTGACCCACGACATCGCGACCTAACATACCAGCGGCGGCTGAGCTCGCTCGAGGGCCAGGACCTGAGGACGTAGAGCATTAAGGAAAGTGCGGGGGAGTGGGAAGAAGCTCGCAAGGGCCTCACCCAGCAGTACCTCGGCCACCGCCTCTCGGGCCTGGCGCCTCTCCGAGGAACTACGTCAGACGCACAAGATAAGTCGTGCCCTCGCAAGAGCTAGACCAACGCAGCGCTAAATCCCCGCCCAGTGCAACTCTGTGACGGCGATGCTACCTTCCTTTCTCGCCCAGCAAGGATTGCTTGAGCGCTAAAGGGGACCTCCCGAGCATCGCGACTCGGGGGCTCTTACCGGACCTCGGGCCGCTCACCTCCTGGCCTTGACCACGACATCGCGACCTGGCATACCGGCGACGGTTGAAGCTTGCCTGGGGACTGGGACCTGTCAGCGTAGAGCACCAAGTCCTCGTGAGGATAGAAAGGGGGAGCTTAGCCGGAACAGAACGGACACCTCACGCCAATTCATATTAAGGATATAGTATTTACAAAAGGCATGGCAGACGCCTTACATACCCCCGCAGGGTGTTGCTTTAATTCCTCGCAGGGAACAACAGGTGCTAGCCCTAAGGGACGCTACTTGATAGCACCTCCCGAAGCGACGCCATCATCAATAGTGGGCTGCCCAGTGACGGCGCCAATCCCATCCAGATCAGTGGCGTCGGCGGCCCGATGCAGCTGCCCCACTCCGAGCGTGGCGCGAGCTCGGAGGCTCGTAGCTGTCGTCGCTCGTCTCCGGGGTCGCGAGGAGTTCGGGGGAGCCGCTGAAGCCCTCAGTCCCTCCATTGCTGCCTGAGGAGCTGCAGGAGGACCAACGGGCGGGGCTGGTCCTCGCCAGTTCGTCACCCCTGCCGCTTCCCTTAGCGCAGCATTCCAGCCAGCGTCCTTCTGCATCAAAGACCTTGAAGAACATCAAGGAGGAGCCGTCATATTCAAGATGGATCACCAAGGCGCCATCCGCGTCACAGACCCGGGCAATCTCACCCCAGCCCCGGGTCATGAAGACCTTGCCCAGAGCGACAACCGCGACCTCCGCAACAGTTGCAGGGGTGCCACAGTTGGCGTGCTGCAGCCAGAGCTCCGAGGCCCCGCTCGGCGGCATCTCAAAGGCGAAGGAGGGAGGAAGGTGGATCCACAAAATTGGAGGCATGGCGGCGTGGAGCACGAGCTCGCGAGAGGAGCGCTCCGTGTGGACTCCAGCGGGGACGACGCGCACCACGGTGACTCGCCGGCGTCGGCGGCGACGCTGTTGGTGTTGCTCGGCGCCCTCCCACCTGGGGCCTACGACGCGGGCGTACAAGGGCAGCGGAAACCCAGGCAGTGGCCGCTCGTACCATGGCCTCGACACCTCCTGCCAGGCGCCTTCGTCCCGGTGACAGAGGATTGGCCGCTTCTTTGGCGGGAGGGGGTCAGGACCCTCTCTGGGGCCTTTCCCTTCTCCTCAGCTGAAAACCGGCGGATCGGTGCCATTGGTGCAAGAGGAAGCAAGGATGAGGAAGAAGAAGAGGAGGAGTAACGGAAAGGGGTGAACTGGCGGAGCTCACGCAGCCCCGAACTTATAGCCCGGGAAGGCCAACCGCCGAGCACCATGACCTCAGGTAATCATGACCCATATCTCTGCATGCAGGGACTTGTCAAGTCGTGCGGTTGCCGAGGCGTCGTGGGAAGTTGTCACATCCCTAGTTCTGGTATGACCTAGACCAGCTAGTCAGTTGTGCATCATGTTCAAATTCCATTTAAATTTGAAATTGGGATTGTGAAACCCTCAGAAATCATTTCTGGAAATAACCCATATAAAAATTGCTCCAAAAAGGTCCAAGAAAATGTTCATGTTGCTCTCTGAAAATATTGGTCAGAGGTAAAAATCAAACCAATATTTTTAGGAACTCATAAATATTTATTTTGGCCATTTGGAACTAATGCAATAATTAATTGCTTGGATATATATATATATATATATAATATATGTCAAAAATTTATGCGAGTAGTTGAGGAGCTCTGGAATAATACCACTAGCCCGTACAAAAATTGGCATAAGAAAATAAAATGGTTTAGTATTTTTATTAAAATAAACAAATGTCAGAAAATAGAAAAACAAAAATGGAAAAACCTACCTGGACCTTACCTGCGGCCAGCTCCTGTGCTGGCCCAGCACTGTGCGGCCTGGCCCGGCCCAACTGGCCAAGCCAGTCATCCTCCTCCTTGCCAGGAGGAGGCGAAGGAGGGCACGGCGAGCGCGCGCATGCACGCCACGCCCCTGCCTGCCCGCCCCCCTTCCCCTCGGCGTTGTCCACACCAGAGAGCTCCACCGATCCCCCTGGTCTCTCCTCACTCTCTCCCGAGCTCTCTTCTCTCCTCTGCTCGTCTTCTCTCCCGCGCCCAAACGCTACCGCAGCACGTCGCCGTGAGCCACCGCGACCATCGCCACCGCCCCGTCCCTTGCTGCTGTCCAGGAGCACCGCCGCCCTTGACTATGCCTCCTCGTCGAGCTGGACGACGCCAGGAGCACTGCAGTGTCGCCACCGACGTCATCCCCTTCATTGGAGCCGCGGATCTCCGCCGCTAAATTCGTTGCCGACTGGTCCTCCCCGAGCTCACCGACGACGCCTTCGAGTTCGCTGTGAGCTCCCCTTCCCCCTCCCCCTAGCCCCGTAGCTCGAGTGCCCCCTAGCCCTGTCGGCCAACTTGGCCGAGAGCTCGGCTCCGCCGTTCATGTCACCGCTGTAGCCACAGCTGCCATAGCTCGCAACCGAGCTCACCGCCGTTCTCAGTGCCCTCCCACATGTCGTTTGCACCCAACCGCAGCCCCCCTAGTGCCCCGTAGCGCCGAACCCGCCGTTCTCGTAGCTCCTGCTGCCGCGGATGACCTCGCCGCGGTCGTCTCCGGCCACCCGTCCTCCTCCTACCTACCCCACTAGATGCGGGGGAGCACGAGCTACGCCCCGGTGCTCCCAGCCGCCGCCCCTGTGCCCTGCAGCGTGGACGCCGCCGCGTCCAGAGGTCGTCGCCGATGACCCTAGCCGGCTTGACGTGCGGGCCCGGCCTAACAGGTGATTAGCTTAAGGCTAATCACTGTTTAACTAATCCCTGACGCTGACAGTGGGCCCAGGCGCCCTAATCCTTTAATTAGATTAGTTTAATAACCCCCTGTTAACTAACCGGTCACTGACGTGTGGACCCCACACGTCAAGTTTGACCTAGTCAGCTCCGTTGACCTGCTGACGCAGGCATCACGCAATGCTGACGCGGTTTTTCATTCTCTGGTTTAAAATTAAATCAGGAAATTCTAGAATATATTCAAAACTTCAAAAATTCATAGAAATTCAACGTAGCTCAGATTGAAATAATTTATATATGAAAAAATCAGAAAAATTCAATCTATTTATCTATACCTGTTTCATGCATGTATAACCAACTTATACTTACTGTATAGGTGAAAACATATAAATGGCATTTATAAAGATTTAATTTAGAGTTGCATTTGAACCTTGGGTTCAAATGGACCTCTTGCAAAAAGAATGCTAAATGCATTAGCTCAAAGCACATCACATAGTCATGCCATGATCATGCATCATATTGTTACATATGCTTGTGTTTGATTATCGACACCGTTCCTTCTCGATAGGTCCTGCTCCAGAGACCCTTCCAGAGTACCTGTTTGAGGAGCAGTGCCTTCCTTGTTGATCTACCAGGCAGGCAAACCCCCTTGTTCATTCCGATACAATCCTACTCTCTCGCTCCTGCTCTCATTTATTGCATTAGGACAACAATGATTCAACTGCTACTTTATGCTGCGATAGTTGAACCCATTCCTCTGCATGACCTGTCATTGCCACAGTAAATAGTTAAAACCCACTAGCATGTGTAGGAGTTGATTGAGCCATGTTGTGTTCTGGCCATGCCATGCCTGCTATTGCTTAGAGTTGTGTTAGGTATGATTCATCGGGATGAATTGGAGTGGTACGATATGTTCTGGTGCTGAGAGTTAAGCGTGTGAACATGATTTGGTAAAGGTAGCGGTGAGAGGCCATGTAGGAGTACATGGTGGGTTGTCTCACTAGAACCGTCCTTAAGCATTGAGTTCCGTGTATGTTGTCCAATGACTAGCTACTACCACACATTGGAATGCTTAAGTGCCCCTCTCGACTTATTAGCCAACTTGATCTCTGTCCAGGAGTCACAAACAGTTTCTGGTGTTTGTAGGTAGTGTTAGTAGTCAAACAAGTCGCACCCGACCAGGTGGCTTGGGACAGACTAGACACAAGTGGCACGGTGTACCAAGCGTAGATCCATCCGGCGAGGTGGGATTGGGAACCCTGCACATATCATTTGGGGCCGTGAGCGACACCCCGGCTGGATCTCCTGGCGGATGGAACCCGAATAGGAGATAAACCTGGACTAGAGTCTTGTGTGGTTAGTCAGGTCGTGGACGACACCCTCGCCAGGCTTCCGTTTGAAGGTTGCCGAGATACATGACGTGTACATGGTGATAAGTGGTGAGAGCGTGTGTGAAGAAGTACACCCCTGCAGGGTTATCATGATCTATTTGAATAGCCGTGTCCTCGGTTATGGACTCCTTGGATGCTTACGTGGTACATAGACAACTTAAAGTGGATACCCTAAAATGCTCAAGACAAGTGTTAATTCTATGGATGGCCTTCTCGTAAGGAGACGAGGATAAATCCATAGTACTGTATTTGATGTGGTGTTTAGTGGACTCGTGTGCGCTGCCTCACCTCAAAGAAGTTTCTCCTTGTCGTAGAACAGGATAGCCACTGATTCAAAGCTGGCTTGCTGCAACTAACCCCACATTACCTTCTTGATGAAAATGCATGTATGATAGGATCTGATGTAAGTCTTGCCGAGTACCTTTGTACTCACGTTGCTTTATTTATGTTTTTGCAGCGGAGACTTCGATCTTATTAGTTTACTTGGACTTCGACGAGTAGCTTGCACCTCAGCTATGATCTTGTACCCTTGGGAGGGACTTGTAGATAGTCAGGCTTCTTAGCCTTTTTCTTTTGTAGTTTTATGTACTCGGACATATAATGCTTCCGTTGCTTGTATGCGCTGAATGATGGGTCATGTGACCCCTGTTTGTATTTAATGCTATGTGGCTCTTCTGGGCCTTTATCTATATGAGTTGTGTTATGTTGTGATGCCATGTTGTACAGCACACACTTGCATGTTATGTGTACGTGTGACGTGTATTGCTATGTGTGGGATCCGACAATCTAGTTGTTTATCCTTGGAATCCTATCATATGGGGAAATGTAGTCAAGTGCTTCCTTGAGCCATAGTAGTCCGCTACAGCCCGGTTCACCGGAGTCCTGCTAGCCCAGCACTACTGCTCAGGTCACTTGACTGGCTAGCATGTGTTGCACTTCATTCCTGTGTCTGTCCCTTCGGGGAAATGTCACGCGGTGACATCCGGAGTCCTGTTAGCCCAGTGCTAGAGCCCAGATTCACAAGCTGCTGACCGACATGCTCGATGTGAAACATGTATGCCTGTCCCCATAGGTTAGTGCTGCTTTGGGTTCACGACTAGCCATGTTGGCCCGGGTTCCCTGTCATATGGATGCTAGCGACACAATCATATACGTGAGCCAAAAGGCGCAAACGGTCCCGGGCCAGGGTAAGGCGACACCCGTGGGAATACCGTGCGTGAGGCCGCAAAGTGATATGAGGTGTTACCGGCTAGATCAATGTGACTTGGGATCGGGATCCTGACAGCTTTGGTATAAGAGCCTGATTGCCTGTAGGATTTCCAAGCCAACCTGGTCGAAGTTGAGTCTAGAAACTCTTTAGTTATTTAAGGGAATTGATTGTGGAAGGGAACGTAAGGATCTTTTTACTCCTTTCACCTCTTGGCCCTCTGATCTGAGTCATCCTATATTTCCTACGGGGTTAAGGAACTAGGCTTCCTCTTCTGTCTATCAGGATCATGTGTTACTACTCTGTAGTCCCATAGGATTGGTTGATCAGAGTCATATTCCAGTTTTCAAGTACTTCCGGTGTAGTCTGCTTAGTAATATCTCAGAACCCTGAGTGATGATGTTGAGTTTGGTGCTACCCCGTCCTTGCAGAATGTTTCATTTTGAGCACTCTACTGCCGTTATGTTGCCGGAATTATCCTGGGAGTTCAAGAGATAGTATTTTCCTCGTACTGTATTCTACATCCTTATGATGATGCTGAATCCATCCTTGTTTCCTTGGTTTCGTTCTTTAGGATGTTGTCGGATAACTGAAATTCTGTTGCTCGTAGCCGGAACCACGGAGATGGTAGGGATAAGGATCCTCCCGATCAGTCTTTGTTGGCAAAGTTCATGTTAGAAGTTGAGATGAACAAGCGTGAGACCAACCGCTTGTTAGCACGTATCGAGGAGAACACCTCACCCTAGTGCAAGGAGTCAGTGACCATTTATGATTTCATTGGTCTGAAACCACCTACCTTCCATCATTCCATCGAACCACTCGATGCAGATGACTGGCTTCGTAGTATCACTCACAAGCTGCGTTCTGCGAACGTAGCTAAAAGTGACAAGGTCACCTATGCTACATATCACCTGGAAGGTCCTACTAGTCTTTGGTGGCAGAACTATGAGGCTATGCTTCCAGCTGGCCAGATAACCACCTGGAGAGATTTCACTAAGGCCTTTCGCGAGCATCACATTCCTCAGGCTCTCATTGACCGCAAGAGAGAAGAGTTCTGTAGTTTCACCCAGAGTAAGATGGCTGTTGATGCATACAGTAGGGAATTTGGGAACCTTGCCCGCTATGCTACAGAAGAAGTGTCCACAGATGCCAAGAAGCAGGCTAGGTTCTGGAAGGGTCTCAACCCCAAGTGGCGTCGTGATCTCCACTTGCACCATTGAAATACATTCCAGGCTCTTGTGAATAAGGCCATTTATGCAGAGACAGCTCAACTCACTTACGAGGAGTCTTGTAAGCACACCCGTGATTTGGGTTCTTCCTTCGGTTCTATTTCTCAGAAGCGCCGGATTTGGGTTCCGAACTCCGCTCTTCCACCCGGTTATACACCAAGGCCTTCTTGTGTGGCACCTCACCTAGTTCAACCGTATGCTACAGCCATACCTATTGGTAGACCACTTGTCAATGCGGGTCCTTGTCCTACCTCCAAGAATTGTTACAAGTGCGGAGAGCCAGGCCACATTGCCCGTATTTGCACTCAGACCCGTGTTGCTCCACCCCAGCCCGAGAAGTCTGTTGGCCGTGGTAGTAAGCCATCACGCAAGATGATCAGTGCCAAGTCAGCTCCCACTGAACTTGGACGTGTGCATCACGTCTCAGCTAAAGACGCTCATGATGATCCAGATGTCGTTCTTGGCACACTCCTTGTCAACTGTCATCCAGCTTCGGTTCTATTCGATACTGGAGCATCTCACTCCTTCATTTCCGAAAGTTATGCCCGCTTGCACGACATGTCATTTTGTGATATGCCCTCCCCACTACTCATTCAAACTCCTGGATCCAAGTGGCAAACTTCTAGGATAAGTTATGGCAATGAAATACATGTTGACAGACTTGTATTCCTAGCTTCCTTGATATCCCTTAAGTCTTCAGATATTAACATCATCTTGGGTATGGACTGGATGAAAGCTCATTATGCCAAGATTGACTGTTACACCAGGTCTGTTCAGCTCACACACCCCTCTGGCAAGATAGTCACTGTCTCCACCAAAATTGCAAAGCGTCAACTCTATTCTCTAAATGCCAGCCCTCTTCCTGACCTTGAAGATATCCCGGTAGTCCGCGACTTTCCGGATGTCTTTCCAGAGGAACTGCCAGGTATTCCACCTGACAGAGATGTAGAGTTTGTCATAGATCTTATCCCCGGAACCGCCCCAATTTCTAGGAGACCTTACAAGATGGCACCCTTAGAGCTAGCCGAGCTTAAGAAACAACTTGATGAGTCCTTGCAAAAGGGTTTCATCCGTCCTAGTTCTTCTCCCTGGGCTTGCCCCGTCCTCTTTGTCAAGAAGAAGGATGGTACGGACCGGATGGTTGTAGATTATCGCCCCGTTAATTTGGTCACGATAAAGAACAAGTATCCGCTCCCCAGGATCAACGATCTGTATGATCAGCTCGCTGGATCCTCAGTCTTCTCCAAGATGGATTTGAGGTTAGGCTACCACCAAATCAAGATCAGAAACGGGGACATTCCTAAAATGGCTTTTGTCACTCGTTATGGTCAGTATGAGTACAACGTCATGTCCTTTGGTCTAACCAATCCTCCAGCTACATTCTCTCGCTTGATGAACTCGATCTTCATGGAGTACTTAGATAAGTTCGTCGTGGTTTACCTTGATGATATTCTTATTTACTCGAAGAACGAGGAAGAGCATGCCGAACATCTTAGACTTGTGTTAGAAAAACTCAGAGAACACCGCCTTTATGCCAAGTTCTCCAAGTGCGAATTTTGGTTGCCAGAAGTGACCTATCTCGGCCACGTAATCTCTGGTAAGGGCATTGCTGTCAATCCCGAAAGAGTTCAAGCCGTTCTTGATTGGACTCCACCTGAAACGGTTAAGCAAGTTAGGAGTTTCCTTGGCCTAGCCAGTTATTGTCGCTGCTTCATTGAGAACTTCTCCAAAGTGGCCAAACCTCTCACGGAACTTCTCAAGAAAGATAAAAAGTTTGAGTGGTCCCCACAGTGCGAGTACAGCTTTCAGGAACTGAAAAGACGCCTGACTTCTGCTCCCATACTTGTGCCACCGGATTTCACTAAGGACTTTGTTATCTATTGTGATGCCTCACGACAGGGACTAGGCTGCATTCTTATGCAAGATCGTCATGTGATTGCCTATGCATCTCGACAGTTGAATCCACGTGAGGAGAATTATCCTACACATGATCTAGAGCTTGCAGCCGTAGTCTATGCACTTAAGATATGGCGACATTACCTTCTCGGTAAACATTGCGAGATATACACCGACCACCAGAGTCTCAAGTATATCTTCACCCAACCAGATTTGAACCTTAGGCAAAGACGTTGGTTGGAGTTGATCTCAGATTACGACTTAGGAATTACCTACACCCCAGGCAAGGGGAATGTCATGGCTGATGCGCTAAGTCGTAAGTCCTATTGCAACAATCTCATGTTGCAACAGGGCCAGCCACTTCTCCATGAGGAATTATGTAAGCTTAACCTTCACATTGCTCCTCACGGATTCCTTTCTACCTTGGTGGCGAAACCTACCCTTGAGGATCAGATCATTACTGATCAGAAGTTTGATAGGGGTGTTATCCGCATCAAGAGAAACATTAGGAAGGGAGTTGGTGGATGTTTCTCTATGGATGATCGAGGTGTTGTTTTCTTTGAGAATCGCTTGGTGGTTCCCAAGAATCAACATCTGCGACAACTGATTCTTAAGGAGGCGCATGAATCTCCTCTCATGATTCATCCCGGTAGTACTAAGATGTATCAGGACCTGTGCCAGAGGTTCTGGTGGACTAGGATGAAGAGAGAAATTGCTCAGTTTATTGCTAACTGCGACGTTTGTCATCGCGTTAAGGCAGAGCATCAAAGACCTGCTGGCACCCTTCAGCCTTTAGCTATTCCTGAATGGAAATGGGATAAAGTTGGTATGGACTTCATCACCGGCTTTCCCAGGACCAAGAGAGGGAATAATGCTATCTTCGTAGTCATTGATCGTCTTTCCAAAGTGGCTCACTTCCTACCTGTTCGAGAGAGTATCACTGCTAGTCAGCTCGCTGACTTATATATTTCTCGAATAGTGTCACTTCATGGTGTTCCACTAGAGATCAATTCAGACCGTGGTAGTCTTTTCACTTCTCATTTCTGGGAGAGTTTCCAAACTGCCATGGGCACCCATCTTTCCTTCAGTACCGCTTTCCACCCTCAATCAAGTGGTCAGGTGGAAAGGGTCAACCAAATCCTCGAAGACATGCTTAGAGCTTGCGTTATCTCATTCGGTATGGATTGGGAGAAGTGCCTTCCTTTCGCCGAGTTTGCTTATAACAATAGCTACCAATCCAGTCTCAAGAAAGCTCCTTTTGAGATTCTGTATGGACGAAGATGTCGAACACCTTTGAACTGGTCAGAAACCGGTGAAAGACAATTCTTTGGACCGGATATGATCCAGGAGGCAGAAGAGCAAGTTCGCATCATTCGTGAGAATTTGAAAACAGCCCAATCTCGTCAAAAGAGCCAGTATGACCGTCGTCATAAGGAAGTGGCTTATGAAGTTGGCGACAAGGCTTACCTTCGGGTTACCCCTTTGAAGGGTACCCATCGTTTCGGTATCAAGGGCAAGTTGGCTCCTCGTTACATTGGTCCTTTTCTCATTCTTGCTAAACGAGGAGAGGTTGCCTACCAGTTGGAACTACCCCCACATCTTTCTCGAGTTCATGATGTCTTCCACATCTCTCAACACAGGCGTTGCTTCTCGGATCCCATCTGCGGAGTGGACCACGAAACGCTTGATCTCCAAGATAACCTCACATATCGAGAGTACCCCGTCCGCATTCTGGATCAAGCAGAGCATGTCACTCGACGTCATAACATCAAGTTTCTCAAGGTTCAGTGGTCTCATCATTCCGAGAGAGAAGCTACTTGGGAGCGTGAAGATCGTCTTCGACTTGAGTACCCCACTTTCTTTCCGCCGACTCCTGAATCTCGGGACGAGATTCTTCCGAGTGGGCGCGAGTTGTCACATCCCTAGTTCTGGTATGACCCAGACCAGCTAGTCAGTTGTGCATCATGTTCAAATTCCATTTAAATTTGAAATGGGGATTGTGAAACCCTCAGAAATCATTTCTGGAAATAACCCATATAAAAATTGCACCAAAAAGGTCCAAGAAAATGTTCATGTTGCTCTCTGAAAATATTGGTCAGAGGTACAGAACAAACCAATATTTTTAGGAACTCATAAATATTTATTTTGGCCATTTGGAATTAATGCAATAATTAATTGCTTGGATATATTTATGATATATATATATATAATATGTCCAAAATTTACGCCAATAGTTGAGGAGCTCTGGAATAATACCACTAGCCCGTGCAAAAATTGGCATAAGAAAATAAAATGGTTTAGTATTTTTATTAAACCAAACAAATGTCAGAAAATAGAAAAACAAAAATGGAAAAACCTACATGGACGTTACCTGCGGCCAGCTCCTGTGCTGGCCCAGCACTGTGCGGCCTGGCCTGGCCCAACTGGCCAAGCCAGTCATCCTCCTCCTTGCCAGGAGGAGGCGAAGGAGGGCACGGCGAGCGCGCGCATGCACGCCACGCTCCTGCCTGCCTGCCCCCCTTCCCCTCGGCACTGTCCACCCCAGAGAGCTCCACCGAGCCCCGTGGTCTCTCCTCACTCTCTCCCGAGCTCTCTCCTCTCCTCTGCTCGTCTTCTCTCCCGCCCCCGAACGCCACCGCAGCACGTCGCCGTGAGCCACCGCGACCATCGCCACCGCCACGTCCCTTGCTGCTGTCCAGGAGCATCGCCACCCTCGACTACGCCTCCCCGTCGAGCTAGACGACGCCAGGAGCACTGCAGTGTCGCCATCACCGTCATCCCCTTCGTCGGAGCCGCGGATCGCCGCCGCTAAATTCGTTGCCGACTGGTCCTCCCCGAGCTCACCGACAACGCCTTCGAGTTCGCTGTGAGCTCCCCTTCCCCCTCCCCCTAGCCCCGTAGCTCGAGCGCTCCCTAGCCCTATCGGCCACCTTGGTCGAGAGCTCGGCTCCGCCGTTCATGTCGCCGCCGTGGCCACAGCTACCACAGCTCGCAACCGAGCTCACCGCCGTTCTCAGTGCCCTCCCGCGCATCGTTTGCACCCAACCGCAGCCCTCCTAGTGCCCCGTAGCGCCGAACCTGCTGTTCCCGTAGCTCCGGCCACCGCGGATGACCTCGCCGTGGTCGTCTCCGGCCACCCCTCCTCCTCCTACCTACCCCACTAGATGCGGGAGAGCACGGGCTACGCCTTGGTGCTCCCATCCGCCGCCCCCGTGCCCTGCAGCATGGACGCCGCCGCGTCCAGAGGTCGCCGCCGACGACCCTAGCCGGCCTGACGTGCGGGCCCGGCCTGACAGGTGATTAGCTTAAGGCTAATCACTGTTTAACTAATCCCTGATGCTGACAATGGGCCCAGGCGCCCTAATCCTTTAATTAGATTAGTTTAATAACCCCTTGTTAACTAACCGGTCACTGACGTGTGGACCCCACACGTCAGGTTTGACCTGGTCAGCTCAGTTGACCTGCTGACATAGGCATGACGCAATGCTGACGCAGTTTTTCATTTTCTGGTTTAAAATTAAATCAGGAAATTCCAGAATATATTCAAAACTTCAAAAATTCATACAAATTCAACCATAGCTTAGATTAAAATAATTTATATATGAAAAATTATCAGAAAAATTCAATCTATTCATCTGTACCTGTTTCATGCATGTCTAACCAACTTATACTTGCTATATAGGTGAAAACATATAAATGGCATTTATAAAGATTTAATTTAGAGTTGCATTTGAACCTTGGGTTCAAATGGACCTCTTCGAAATAGAATGCTAAATGCATTAGCTCAAAGCACATCACATACTCATGCCATGATCATGCATCATATTGTTGCATATGCTTGTGTTTGATTATCGACACCGTTCCTTCTCGATAGGTCCTGCTCCGAAGACCCTTCCAGAGTACCTGTTTGAGGAGCAGTGCCTTCGTTGTTGATCTACCAGGCAAGCAAACCCCCTTGTTCATTCCGATACAATCCTACTCTCTCGCTCCTGCTCTCATTTATTGCATTAGGACAACCACAATTCAACTGCTACTTTATGCTACTGTAGTTGAACCCATTCCTCTGGATGACCTGTCATTGCCACAGTAAATAGTTAAAACCCACTAGCATGTGTAGGAGTTGATTGAGCCATGTTGTGTTCTTGCCATGCCATGCCTGCTTTTGCTTAGAGTTGTGTCAGGTCTGATTCATCGGGAATGAATTGGAGTGGTACGATATGTTCTGGTGCTGAGAGTTAAGCGTGTGAACACGATTTGGTAAAGGTAGCGGTGAGAGGCCATGTAGGAGTACATAGTGGGTTGTCTCACTAGAACCGTCCTTAAGCACTGAGTTCCGTGTATGTTGTCCAATGACTAGCTACTACCACACATTGGAATGCTTAAGTGCCCCTCTCGAATTATTAGCCAACTTGATGTCTGTCCTGGAGTCACAAATAGTTTCTAGTGTTTGTAAGTAGTGTTAGTAGTCTACCAAGTGGCACCCGGCCAGGTGGGCTTGGGACAGACTAGACACAAGTGGCACGGTGTACCAAGCATAGATCCATCCGGCAAGGTGGGCTTGGGAACCCTACACATATCGTTTGGGGCCATGAGCGACACCCCGGCCGGATCTCCTTGCGGATGGAACCCGAATAGGCGATAAACCTGGACTAGAGTCTTGTGTGGTTAGTCAGGTCATGGCCGACACCCTCGCCAGGCTTCTGTTTGAAGGTTGCGGAGATACATGACGTGTACATGGTGATAAGTGGTGAGAGCGTGTGTGAAGAAGTACACCCCTGCAGGGTTATCATGATCTATTCGAATAGCCGTGTCCTCGGTTATGGACTTCTTGGATGCTTACGTGGTACATAGACAACTTAAAGTGGATACCCTAAAATGCTCAAGATAAGTGTGAGTGCTATGGATGGCCTTATCATAAGGAAACAAGGATGAATCCATAGTAGTGTATTTGATGTGTTGTTTAGTGGACTCGTGTGCACTGCCTCACCTCAAAGAAGTTTCTCGTTGTCGTAGAACAGGATAGCCACTGAGTCAAAGCTGGCTTGCTGCAACTAACCCCACATTACCTTCTTGATGCAAATGAATGTATGATAGGATCTGATGTAAGTCTTGCTGAGTACCTTTGTACTCACGTTGCTTTATTTATGTTTTTGCAGCAGAGACTTCCATCTTATTAGTTTACTTGGACTTCGACGAGTAGCTTGCACCTCAGCTACGATCTTGTACCCTTGGGAGGGACTTGTAGATAGTTAGGCTTCTTAGCCTTTTTCTTTTGTAGTTGTCTGTACTCAGACATGTAATGCTTCCGTTGCTTGTATGCTCTGAATGATGGGTCATGTGACCCCTGTTTGTATTTAATGCTATGTGGCTCTTCTGGGCCTTTATCTATATGAGTTGCGTTATGTTGTGATGCCATGTTGTACAGCACATACTTGCATGATATGCGTATGTGTGATGTGTATTGCTATGTGTGGGATCCGACAATCTAGTTGTTTATCCTTGGCAGCCTCTCATATGGGGAAATGTAGTCTAGTGCTTCCTTGAGCCATAGTAGTCCGCTACAGCCCGGTTCACCGGAGTCCTGCTAGCCCAGCAGTACTGCTCAGGACACTTGACTGGCCGGCATGTGTTTCACTTTGTTCCTGTGTCTGTCCCTTCGGTGAAATGTCACGCGGTGACATCCGGAGTCCTGTTAGCCCAGTGCTACAGCCCGGATTGCTGACCGACTTGCTCGATGTGAATCATGAATGCTTGTCCCCATAGGTTAGTGCCGCTTTGGGTTCACGACTAGCCATGTCGGCCCAGGTTCCCTGTCATATGGATGCTAGCGACACAATCATATACGTGAGCCAAAAGGCACAAACGGTCCCGGGCCAGGTTAAGGCGACACCCGTGGGAATACCGTGCGTGAGGCCGCAAAGTGATATGAGGTGTTACCGGCTAGATCAATGTGACTTGGGATAGGGGTCCTGACAGAAGTGCAGACGCCCATGCCCAATCAACTGCCACGCGGCGCCCAAGGCCGCAAGTTGTTAGGGCCCACGGCGCTTCGGGCTTGCCCCTTCGCTTCTCTGCTAAGCCAAGCCCGCGCGCACCTTGGGCCCGTGGGCTACTGTCGGTGTTCTGGGAACGGGGGTCCCCAGACTTGCCTGCCTGCGGCGTGGCTCAGGTGGGGGCCCTGTTGCGGCCCATCTTCATCAGCCCAAGCTCAAGACCCTCGCGAGGGCCAAGCCTCGCAGGGCGGATGACAGGAAGCTTCCTCGAGAGCGGCCTCATCAGGCAGGCTCACGAGGAGGCGGAGAGATCAATGCAAGGGTACCTCGCGAGGATCCCATGACGCAAGCCATGACGATCAAGGCCAGGCGGGCGCCGGCCTGCGGAGGGTCCTTGTTTCCCCTTTGGTGCAAAGGGGGCAAGCATAGGCCAAGGTATCAGGCAAAGGTTACCATTCCGGTGCAACGAGACCAAGACCAGCCGGACGGCCGGACAGAGGTCACTATGGAGCCCAAGGCAGCATCATCACCAGTGCTTTTGGCAGCCAAAGACCACCTTTGGTCAGGATAGCTTGTACTAGATGTTCCCCTTCAAAATGGCCAATTGTTGGCGCCCTTCCCGCTCAATTATTCGGGGAGAGGCCCAGGGCCTCTATAAATAGAGCTAGCCTCCACAAAGAGAGAAAGGGAGAAACCCAGTAGAGACTAAGTAGAACACACCGCACCAGCTCAAGAACACCCCTCGCGAGGCTGTTCTTCCCTTGTACTGTCCATCATCAGCCCAGAGGCAATCCATCACACCACACACTGGAGTAGGGTATTACACCACAACGGTGGCCCGAACCAGTATAAACCTCGTGTCTCTTGTGGTGTTCATCATTTTCATCTTAGTTCGCACGAGAGGATCGGACGTAGATCAGTAGGGGAGAGATCTCCGCGCGCACCCCAGTGTTCGAACCTCAAGGGTCTGCCGGAACCCGAAATCCGACAAACACCATGGAAATTCTACTGAAAACAGCATCAGTCCGGGTTAGTTCCATTCAAATCATGCAAGTTAGAGTCCAAAACAATGGCAAAAGTGTTTGTAAAAGTAGATATGTTGGAGACGTATCAGTTACCATCCGCCTTAGACGCATAATTCGGGACCCCCTACCTGAGATCCGCCGGTTTTGACACCGACATTGGTGCTTTCATTGAGAGTTCCACTGTGTCGTCACCATAAGGCTTGATGGCTCCTTTGATCATCGGTAACTTTGCGGTCCAGGGTGAGGTTTTCCTCCCCGGGCAGACCTTCGTATTCGGTGGCTTCGCACTGCGGGCCAACTCGCTTGGCCATATGGAGAAGATCGAGAGCTACGCCCCCTGGCCATCAGGTCAGGTTCAGAAACTTAAACTACACTGCAGACATCCACGGAGACTTGATCTTCGACGAATTCGAGCACATGTCAGGTGCGCCGCACAATCACGACGATCATGATTTAGCTCTACCGTCGCACAGTGTTTAGGAGATCGCACCTGCAACTACTCCGGCCTACAATCCGGAGCAAATTGCGCCATCCAAGGATGGGTGGATAGACCCCACCATGGAGGTCGCACTCTCAGTGGCGATGGAGCCGGATAC
The DNA here is from genome assembly GCF_018294505.1 of Triticum aestivum. Classification (NCBI taxonomy): domain Eukaryota; kingdom Viridiplantae; phylum Streptophyta; class Magnoliopsida; order Poales; family Poaceae; genus Triticum; species Triticum aestivum. The sequence continues at coordinate 556,841,640 of NC_057800.1, read as the reverse complement.
TGACTTCACCCCTTACGAGAGCCGTGTTGCCAAACCACTAGATTCGTCTCCGGCCACGGACTCCGAGCCGACTGTGCCCATGCCTATCGAATCCGATTGGGCGCCGATCATGGAGTTCACCTCCGCGGATATCTTTCAGCACTCGCCTTTTGGCGACGTGCTAAATTCATTAAGGTCCCTCTCCTTGTCAAGAGAACCTTGGCCGAACTATGTCCGGCTAGAATGGGATGCGGAAGATGAAGAAATTCACTGCCCACCCACCACCCACTTAGTAGCCACTGTCGACGATTTAACCGACATGCTCGATTTCGACTCCGAAGACATCAACGACATGCACGACGATGCAGGAGAGGAACAGGAACCAGTGCCCACAGGGCACCGGACAACCACTTCATCACATGACATATACATGGTGGATACACCCAAAGAAAACGATGACGAGGAACGGGAGGAGACAGCGGAGGATGACCCCTCCAGGAAGCAAACAAAGCATCAGCGTAGGCGCCACTCCAAATCCCGCCTCGGCAAAAACAGCGATAACAACGCAAGAGAAAATAACACTCCAGTCGACTCTAGAGGAAACGACGACCGCATTGCCCTGGTGGCAGAGCACGGCGAGCATAGTATGGATCCAATGTCCGAGCACGGTGACGCCACGGATAAACCTCATCAACCCCCCTCTGGGGAGGAAAACAGTCCGGACGAAGATGCACACATCATCCCGGAATGGCACTTGGAACAAGAGAACCTCCGCGGCAGGCTTATTGCCACAGCGAGGAGTCTGAAGAAACAGAAGCAAAGGCTTAAGGCCGCACAAAATATGCTCAACAGCAGATGGAACAAAGTGCTCGACAATGAAGAAAACTACGGTTGAAGTTACCACACAAAGAGCTATCCAAAAGTGCAAGCTATTACCTCAATTCGATGATGAGGCCTTAGAGCCCACACAGCCGAAAAATAAAACGGCCAACCAGCCGGATCAACCACCTTGTGATTCACGATAGAGCGGCTAACAAGGCCGCACATAAGTCAACAAACGATCTACGTGAGGACTTGCGCCTAAAATCTAGTATGACCAGATCCATCTATAGATCTAGGAAGTGCGCTCCGGCACAAAATCAAAACCGAATACTACAACCGTCCGAACGCCCTGATACATCCAAATACAGGGGTGCCGCACACCCCCTATGTTTGACCGATGAGGTGCTGGACCGCGAATTCCCAGAAGGACTCAAACCTGTGAACATAGAGGCGTCCGACGGGACCACACACCGTGGGGTCTGGATTGAGGACTTTATCCTCCATATCTATATGGCTCGCGGAGACGATCCCCACGCCATCAAGTACTTTCCCCTCAAGCTTAAAGGACCAGCTCGGCACTGGCTAAAAAGCCTCCCTGAAAACTCAATTGGAAGTTGGGTGGAGCTCGAGGATGCTTTTCGGGCTAATTTTCAAGGGACCTAAGTCCGACCTCCGGATGTGGACGATTTAAGTCATATAATTCAACAGCCTGGAGAGTCAGCCCGAAAGCTTTGGAACAGGTTTCTCACTAAGAAGAACCAAAATTTCGACTGTCCAGACGCCGAAGCCTTAGCAGCCTTCAAGCACAGCGTCCAAGATGAATGGCTCGCCAAACACCTTGGCCAAGAAAAACCGAGAACAATGGCAGCCCTGACAAGCCTCATGACCCGCTTTTGCATGGGTGAAGATAGTTGGTTAGCCCGTAGTAGCACCAGCGACCCAAGCACATCCGAAGTCAGGGATGGCAATGGAAAACCACAACGCAGTAAAAGAAAGCGTTGAAATAAAGAAGACAGCCCAGATAATACCGCGGTAAACGCCGGATTCAAGGGCTCTCGACCAGGTCAGCGGAAAAAGCCTTTCAAAGGCAGCAGAGATGGACCATCTAGCCTAAACAAGATTCTAGACAAGCTATGTCAGATTCATGGCACCCCCGACAACCTGCAAATCACACCCACAGAGAATGTTGGGTCTTCAAGCAGGCCGATAAGCTAAATGCCGAACACAAGGGGGGGAGACACCAAGCGAAGACGAGGACGAACCTCGCCAGCAAAGCACTGGACGACAGAAAAAATTCCCACCAGAGGTTATAACAGTAAACATGATCCACGTGACGAAGAGGAGAAGCAAACATGCACTCAGGGACATACGTGCCGTAGAGCCCGTCACCCTCAAGTTCACCCCCTGGTTGGCCTGCCCGATCACTTTCGATCGCAGGGACCACCCGACAAGAATCCGGCATGAAGGATTGGCTGCCTTGGTGTTAGACCCAATAATAAACGGATACCATCTCACACAGGTCCTTATGGACAGAGGCAGTGGTCTAAATCTAATATATCAGGACACAGTCCACAAAATGGGGATAGACCCGACTAAAAACAGCCGTAGTAATACTACCTTCAAGGGTCCAGGCCGAGAGGCCCGCTGCACGGTCTCTCTATTACTAGAGGTTGTATTCGGTTCTTTCGACAACTTCCGAAGCGAAAAGTTAACTTTCTACATCGCTCCATTCCAAAGTGGATATCAAGCACTACTCGGAAGAGCAGCTTTCGCTCGTTTTAATGCAGTACCGCATTACGCTTATCTCAAGCTTAAGATGCCCGGTCCATGTGGAACCATCACAGTTAGTGGAAATATAATTAAAGTTCTCCATGCGCGGAAGAATGTGCGGTGGCTTTAACAGCCGAGCACTAGACGGCCTCACCAACTAGAATAAATGACAGGTCGTTACGACAACGGACACGGTTAGACGAGTCCAGCGCACCACTACATATACATGAGATTGGTTTGATGGTTAAACCCTCATAGACGGTACCAGGGGCTTCCCGCGTGTAATCAGGGCTAGTTCGGCTCAACTTGACTTATCTTGAATTTTAATGGTTTATTGATAATAACCAATTTTCTGGCACGCCAACTAGCACCTAAGTTCTTCTCTTTTACAGATGACAATCGTGCTACACCCGGCCAGGACACGGCAGAACGGAGACACAGGCGCAGACGTGCTGTAGGGACCCGCTCAAAGGTTTCTTTTCAGATTAAGACCCTGCGTAAACCTTTTTTTACTGTATCTTGTTGTTCACATCCTCCAGAAACTCAATACAACCGAGAAGGATGCTGACGTTATTGGCATGTGGCCACGTCAGAATATTGCATGTACCTGGACACTCGGGGTTTATTATTAAGGGCATTGTTCAGCCCGGCATATGTTATAAAGAGCGAATACCTTAGGGAGTGTTCGGCGTCGCGAGTTTGGCCCTATATGCATCAGCTCCGAATCATGTCTTTGGTCAAATGTTGGGTTTGCCCAGCTCCCATGTTTTGCTACCTTATGTTCCGCTCTATCGGCTAAGGCGGCACCGGGAGAACTACTGCGATTGTGCCCTGGTTCATCCGGAGGAGCACCTCAGTAGAGAAAGCTGAAAACTGACCGTCATGATAAAGCGCGAGACTGGTCAACCACTCGATGACTTGGCGGAATCTCACTACAAAAAAGGACACATCCGTGACATTTTGGGCCGAACGAATTTTTTTTTCTGTCATACATATGACACTTCTATGACGATAATTGTGACAAAACCCGGTATCTTCATAGATGTGGTGAGCTCCTACTTCTATGACAAAAAATCATGATAGAAAATGGGCTTTTTGTCCTAGGTGGGCCAGAGACGCAGCTGCATGACATTCTTTGGGCCGTCCATGACAGAAAAACCATGGTAGAAGCGAGGGGGAGGAAAATTTCAGGGAATTCCCGGTTATGGTGGGAGGTCGGGGGCCAAGCAATGCGCGTTTCTCTCATACACATACGTGCGTGTGTGCGAGGCATTGGCTCTAACTGAACCCGAGCGAGGCATTGGGCTCTAACTGAACCCGAGCGATTACACTATAGGCTACGCGTTACTGAACCCGAGCGATCGATCGATGGCTGTTAACTGAACCCGATCGAGCGATTCCTTCGCTACTGCTGCTAACTGAAGTCGATCGATTGGATGAACAGTGAGCGTTGCGCGTGGGGGGGGAGGGGGTTGGATGAATAGTGAGCGGTGGTGTTGCCTCTGGATGAACAGGACCCCGTGGTGTGGTGGAGGGCTGGATGAACAGTAGATGGTGCAGGGGTGCCCGTGGAGGGGTGGTTGAACAGGACCCCGTGGTGTGGAGGGCTGGATGAAAAGTAGACAATGGATGGTGCCCGTGGAGGGGTGGTTGAACAGTAGCCGGTGGAGTAGCGCATGGTGGAGGCTGGATGAACAGGAGCCCGTGGAGGCTGGAGGAGGTCGACAGTGGAGATAAATAGTATCCTGTGGAGTCCCGTTTTGCGGTACGCCACACCCCTCCCGATGAACATGACCCCCGCTTCGACCATAGGAGGTCCATTTCGTCCGTTTTGCAGTACGCCACACCCCTCCCGATCAACAGGACCCCCGTTCGCCCATAGGTGGTCCGTTTTGTCCGTTTTGCGGTACGCCACACCCCTCCCGATTAACAGGATCCCCGTTTCGACCGTAGGAGGTCCGTCTCCTCCGTTTTGCGGTATGCCACACCCCTCCCGATCAACAGGACCCCGTTCCGAACGTAGGAGGTCCGTTTCCTCTGTTGTGTGGTACGCAAGGCCTCGTTTCCGTCGCCTGTTGTGTCCAAGCCCTCCCAATGAACATGACCACGCATTCCGTCCCGACCCAGCCGGTTGGCTCCCACGCGTTCCGTTGCCTCCCAATGAACACGACGCATTCCGTTGCCTCCCCATGAACACGACGACGATGCTATTTCTCCGTTTCGACCCAGCCATGAATACGACCTGGCCGTACGTATGCGTGAGTAGGCGTTCGAGACCCCGCCCGTATGTACACATATGTGGGCGTATTTTCTTTCTTGCACCCTGGCCGCTGTACGTACGTGTACACGCTACATGCGCGCCTCTGCTACGACACGTACGCGCCTCTACTACGACACGTGCAAGCCTCTACATCCACCAGTATATATGTACGTACACGTTCGCGACCAAAATGACAACGCTATGTACGCTTCGACCAGGTGGGTCCCGACTGTCAGGCACTTCCTTGCATGCGAAGATGTAGCTGGTGGGTCCCAGCAGTCAGGGGTGCGAATCGTTTTGTTTTTTTGCCTGGACGCACTTCCTTGCGTGCGAAGGTGTAGCTGGTGGGTCCCAGCAGTCAGGGGGAAACATTTTTTTCACAAAATACGGTGGCCCGTCCGGTGGGTCCCTGCTGTCAGGTGGAGGAATAATTATTTTGCGCGTAATAAGGAGGCACTTCCTTGCTGCGGCCGTGGACCCAGCTGTCAGCGTCTCCACGCACAGTACTCTTCCGATGTAAGTCGGTCGTTGACCACATTGACCACGCCGCACCAAGAGCACCACGGCGCTGGACGATGGCGAGGCCTAGGAAGGGGACGACATGGAGGTAGGGAAGACTCGACAGTTGTTTCCCACGCGGAGGGGAGTATGACTGTATGAGGGTTTACTGGTTCGTCTGCCATCGCTAGAGAATAACAACAGGTGTGGGTGAGTAGATGGATGGCTAGGCCAGTGATCGGAGTATGGTGGGGTGCTGAGGCCTGCGCGGCAGCACATCCGACCGTGGGGAGGAGGGAGCAGGCAGTCCCGTCGGCGCTTGTTTGAGCGGCTGGAGCTGGAAGAGCAGAGATTGAAGAGGCACGAGGGCCGTTGGATGGACATCCAACATTCAGTGCTTGTGCGTCAACCTTTTTTAGGAAAGCCTCAAATCTGTTGAAAACATCATACAACCCATCTACCATTATTTCTAATAATCTACAGCCCATTTGCTAATTCTTAAGGTTTTTTGGAGCCCATATTCTTTTTGTTACCATTACAGCCCATATTGTGGCCACGGTTAAAAAAATATACGAAATTTTGCATATTTCGGTACGGTCCAAACTGTTTTTAATCTCGAAATTTTGACTCACATTCAAACTGATTTAAAAATAAATGTATATCAATATAAAATCCAACAAATTCTCCATGCATAAAAATTAATGTAATTTAAAATCTTGAAATGAAAAAAAGATATTTGAAACTAATTGTCGGTTTAATGTGTTTTAAAAATCTACAACCCATTTCTCATTACTGATGGGCCATTTTCTCGGCCAGCCGAATGAATGCTCTCCTCGTCTTGAAAGATTTGGAGCCCAACAGGCCTGACAAAGAGACTTACGTGGCAAATCACAAAAAATCCTGGGATGTGGCCATGGATCCAGCTGTCAGCCTCTCCACGTACAATACTCTTTCGATGGAAGTCGTTCCTTGGCCACGTTGACCACGCCGCACGAACAGCACCACGATGTTGGACGATGGCAAGGCCTAGGAAGGGGACGACGCGGAGCCGGGGAAGACACGGAAGTGGAAGCCCGCGCAGAGAGGAGTACGAGGGTTCACTGGTTTGGCTGCGGTGTGAGGCTGCCGTCGCCGCAGGGCCTGGCCAACGGTGGGAATAGTAGGGGGTGGTGAGGCCTCTGCAGCAGCACAGCCGGCCACGGGAGGCAGGAGCATGCGACATGACTGGCGCTGCTTTGGGCGGCTAGAGCAAGAAGACCAGAGGTTGAAGATGCACTACAGTCGTTGGATGGACATCGTACGGTCACTGGAGCTAGAATTGTTCATATTGACTAAGTTGACAAAGCCCTTCGATCGTCCCCGTCAACTTAGTAGGCCCACAAGTCAGCCTCCCACCAAGGTGGGTCCCAGCTAGCCGGTGGAGTATTCATTTTTGTGCGTAATAAGGAGGCACTTCCAGTGGGTCCGAGCTGAGAGCGGGGGGAACGTTTTTTTGCGAAATACGGTGGCCCGTCTGGTGGGTCCCAGCAGTCAGGGGGAAACGATTTTTTTCGCAAAATACTGGTGGCCCGTCCGTTGGGTCCCCGCTGTCTGGTGGAGGAATAATTATTTTCCGCGTAATAAGGAGGCACTTCCTTGCGACTGCCGTGGACCCAGCTGTCAGCCTCTCCATGTACAGTACTCTTCCGATGGAAGTCAGTCGTTGACCACATTGACCACGCCACGCTGAGAGCACCATAGCGGTGGACGACGGCGATGCCTATGAAGGGGACGACGCGGAGCCGGGCAAGACCCGGCAGTGGATGCCCACGCGGAGAGGCTGGTTCGGCTGCGGTGTGAGGCTGTCGTCGCCGCAGAATAACAGGGGGTGTGGGTGAGTGGAGAGATGGCCTGGCCAGTGGTGGGAGTAGTATGGGGGCGGTGAGGCCTCCGCGGTAGCACAACCGGCCACAGGAGGCAGGAGCAGGTGGCACGACCAGCGCTGCTTTGGGCGTCTGGAGCAAGAAGACCAGATGTTGAAGAAGCACTATGGCCATTGGATGGACATCATACGGTCACTGGAGTATTGACTAAGTTGACAAAGCCCTCCGTCCCCGTCAACTTAGTAGGCCCACAAGTCAGCCCAACAATATGGTGGGTCCCAGCTAGCAGGGGGGTATTCATTTTTTTGGGCATAATAAGGAGGCACTTCCTTGCGTGCGAAGATATAGCTGGTGCGTCCGACCTGTCAGCGGGGGGGACGTTTTTTTCACGAAATATAGAGGCCCTTCCTATGGGTCCTAGCTGTCAGGTGGAGGAATCATTATTTTGCGCGTAATAAGGAGGCATTTCCTTGCGTGCGGCCGTGGACCCAGCTGTTAGCCTCTCCACATACAGTCCACTTCCGATGGATGTCGTTCATTGACCACGTTGACCAGGACGCACGAGAGAACCAGTGCGGTGGACAATGGCGAGGCCTATGAAGGGAACGACATGGAGCCAGGGAATACTCGGCAGTTGTTTCCCACGCGGAGGAGTACGAGGGTTTACTGGTTCATCTGCCCTCGCCGGAGAATAACAACATGTGTGGGTGAGTAGAGGGATGGCTAGGCCAGCGATGGGAGTACGGTGGGGCCGTGAGGCCTGCATGGCAGCATAGCCGGCCGCGGGAGGAGGGAGCAGGCAGTCCCGCCGACGCTTGTTTGAGCGGCTGGAGCATGAAGAGCAGAGATTGAAGAAGCACGACAGCCGTTGGATGGACATCCAACAGTCACTGCTCTCGTGTGTTGACTATGTTGACAGGGCGTTGCGTGTGCCTCAACCATTTTTTATGAAAGAATATGCGCCAACCTGTAGTAGGCGCACAAGTCAGCCTCAAATATGGAAAATAGCATACGGCTCATCTGCCATTATTTCTAATAATGTACATCCCGTTTGCTAATTCTTAAGAATTTTTTTGGAGCCCATCTTCTTTTTGTTAGCATTACACCCGATATTGTGGCCACGGTTAAAAAGTATACGAAATTTTGCATATTTCGGTGCGGTCAACTGTTTTTAATCCAGAAATATCGATTCACATTCAAACTATTTTGAAAAATAATTTATATAAATATAAAATCCAAATAATTGTCCACGCATAAAAATCAATGGAATTTAAGATCTTGTAATGAAAAAAAATTGAAACTAATTCCCGGTTTGATGTGTTTTAAAAATGTACTGCCCATTTCTGGGCAAACCAAATGAAACTCTCCTCGTCTTGAAAGATTTACAGCCCAGCAGGGCCGATAAAGCAAGTAATCCTTGTTTGGGTATTTCTTAAAAAAAATAGAACTGGGCTAGCCATTTTTAGCAAGAAAAACACAACTGGGCTCATGATGTGGTAAACATAAATAAAACCCTGGCTAGATGGGCCACAGCCCCCGCACAGCCCCGTTGTTACCCTGATCCGTCGCTAAAACTAGTATAAATAACAAATGCTTGTTCCTTAAAAAAAATTGTGCGGCTTGCTGGGTCCCTGGTGTCAGCCGCTCGTAGTGTAATTCTCTCGTTTATTGACTACGTTGACAATGGCGTGAGCCCTAGATGCCCAACAATTAGGAGGAACCATATTTTTGGGCTTGTACTATAGAGGCACTTGCTTGCGTACTGCCATGATACTGGTGGGTCCCTACTGTCATCCTCTTCACGTATAGTCATCTCCTTGTTCCTCTCGGTTGTTGAAGACGTTGACAACGCAAGAGGGCAGCGCACCGCGCACGGCGAGTGAACCAAGGCCGCAAGGCGGAGGACGACGGCGAGGCCTCGGACGGAACGAACAGGAGCCATTGAAGATGTGCCGGTCCAATCGCAGGCGGAGGGGAGTACGAGGGTTGACTGGTTCGGGCGCGGGTGCGGGGTGGGGCTGACGTCGCCGGAGAATAACAGGACGTGTGGGGGAATAGAGGGAGGGACTGGCCAACGTTGGAGGGTACGTACGGTAGGGCGGCGGAGGCGGAGCCAGCCATGGGAGGCGGGAGCAAGCGAAGCCGATGGGGTGGTTTGGTTTGGGTGGCAGGAGGAAGAAGAAGACAAGAGATAGAAGATAAACGACAGATGTTGGATGTCAATCCAACGGCTGGTAGGCAGAATCGTTTGTTGACTAGCTAGTAAGTCGACACCACCTTGGATAGGCTATTTCCTCGCGGGTCCCAAATGTCAAAATCCAAATCTGTCATGGTTATGCATCCTTTCCTATGAAAATTTACAGCCCATTTGATGTGCAAGTTCGAAATAAGTTTGTGGGTGCTGGTGGGGGCTAATCACTTGGCTTCTGTAATGCACAGTGAGCTCAAGCAGCTGGCGAGAGTGATGTTATTTCCCTTGGCAGGGTTTTGTTACAATATTTCACTCTAAATTAAACGAATGGCAATCCATTTGCCTTGTTTCAAAGAAAATATGATAGTCACAGCCGAGTTGAGAAGGGCAGGAACATCTAACTCCAGCTTACAAACTATACAAAAGCATGAGGGTTAATTGTTCATCAGGTTTACAAAAAAAAACCGATTGAAAAGGGCAGCAACATCTAAATCCAGCACTGTTTTCGGTAGTCACAGTCAAATGGATCGGTCAGGTCCATAGAATGAACATCCTGGGTCGTAAAATTTACTGGATTATGACCACAATATGTTGTAAATAGAAGCCCGACATGTTCAGAAGCTCTTTTGCCCACCTGAAACTCCTTTTTTTGCTCTTTGACATACCCATCCGTCAATTCAGTAAATATATGGGCTTTTGAATTGATTTTACTATTTACTAGTGTGGATGGGCTGTTTTTTCTTGGGCCCAGAGAAACAATTACTACTAGTACAGTGGAGACACTCTACAGCTACCCAGAAATACAATTACTACTAGTATAGTGGAGACACTCTACCGCTTCTGGCTCCTCCTAGGTCATTGAAACGTCTCCCTCTACTGAATGTCGTTATACTTTTGTTCACCGACATGCGGGCCATGCAGCGCGCGGGCCCAAATGCCATCCACCAAATTAGAATGCAGTATGCAGGCGAAGAGTTACCCCGGTCGTAGCGCGGTAGTAATGAGCCGTCGTATCACAAAACCCCACCTCCCCGCAGTCTAAGTTTGACGGACGAAGCAACCATCATTTCACTCTTCGTTGAATCCCCTTCTCCCTCACCGTCTTCAAGAAAGGCAACACTTGTATCAGCCACTGTTCATCTCTCCGAACGAAGGGAAGGTAAGCGGATCCGTGATGTTCATATATTTTCGTTCAGAGAAAAAAAAAGAACTTTTGCAAAGCAGTAACCGATCCTCACTCTCTTTTTTGTTTCATTGTCATTGTGATTGTGTTTTCCTTTCAGTGGTCTCCTAGTATTCGTCAGTTTCATGATGGACCAAGGAGAACCAGGCATAGATCTGCCGATATTGGAGCAGACGCGGGAGGCTGATCCCCACGAGACAGAGAGCTCCAAGAAGATGGAGGCAACCATCGAGCCGACCCCAGATACGCTCACGGCCACTACTGAGATGGTCAACGCCCCGTTTCAGGTTACAGCCCTCGTGGCACGGCAGGAGCAGTTTTCCCCCTTCAAGGATGTGCCCCCCCCCCCCCCGCTGAGCTGCCCAAGGTGATTTCCTTCTTTGCCGATCTCGATTGTGGTTTTTCATCTCAGTATGTGGTGATTTTTTTAGAAAAGGAAGTATGTGGTGATTAATAATGCAAATTTTATTAGCTTCAGTGCCATGCTAAACATAGTGGTTTAAATAACTTGTGTTTCTTATACTGAAAAGTAATTCAAAATTTGTTTCTGTTTCAATTAGAGCCCTGATGCAAACAAGGATTGTGTGGTTGTACATGTCACTCGCTATGAGGCGGACGACCTGAATATACACACTGGGAAAACAGAGTTCTTAGGCCGTTGGATCCTGGAAGCCATTTGAGGTTATACCAATGAAGAGTTGTATTCTAGTCTCCCTATTGCCAGGCATGTTGTCCAGGGTGTACTGAAGCACAAGAAGTTCAAAGCTACTCCTTCATTTGTGAGGCATATTGTTCTTGTCAAGCTTACGCAGGAAGATGACATGGCATGCCTCCACAAACAAGTTTATCAGTGGCAAGGCCACAAGGTTGTCTTCATGAAGGTTCACAGGATTGAGCTGCTGCGGAACGTCCTCGATGATGTTCATGGCAAAGTTCGTCTTGTGTCCAGCCCAAATTTGATCGAGGCATGAAATAGTTGCCCCAGCTAGTGTTTATTAGTAGTTTGGATTGTGTCTAATTATCCGAACCTTGCCTGTTATCGACCCCTCTGGGGCTAGTACTCTGTTTGAATCCGTCTATGGGTACTGCTGCTACTTTTGTGTGCCCGTGAATCATGTGAGAACCATCGTAATTGTTGCCGAAACAGATGCGTCCTCACTAGTTTTTTCATGAATATGGCATGGTAAGACATAAGTTGTCACGATTTATCATGCGAGCAGTGTGTGTTTTGATGTAATAGAGCACTCGTTTGTGAACCATGCGCCGACGTATACATAAGTACTTGTAAACACTGTTGGTGCTACCCGACTTGTAAGCAGTTATGCAAAACATGGCACATTGGCTCAGCTCGCTTCAACACTAGGCTATCGACCATCTAACAATCAACAATCTGTTGTCTAACATATAACAACTATGTATCTTGTTACAGTGGTTCATGCAGTTAATTGAGGCCACAATGTAATAAATTCCAAACATTCACACGCTAGTCCAGCGCTCATGTGGAACACTCACATTAAACTCATTTTCATAAAAAACTTGAAAAGCATAAGTTAAGCAATTTTATACATCTCAATGATTCCTAGAACATAATAAACATATACTAGTTCGCAGCAAAAGACAAAGTTGTGAGAAGGTTTAAAAATCAGGAAAAAACAAGCAAGGCTTCTCTGAGCAAAGGGCCTCCCGGCAGGCTTAAATTTCCTGGAGTTCACTCTTGTTTTTTCTTGTTGCCACCATCCAGGGTTAGGTTCTCTCATTCTAGAATAACCAATTATAATTGTGGTCTCAACTGGATGCTGAACTGAACCATGCAGTGTACTGACCAGCTGAAATGCTTGTGCATTCCACTAAATTTAAGCATCGCTATTTGCAGAAATAAGCAGACCACAATGCCTCTTGTCCGCGCACCTGTCCAAAAAACCACCGTGCAGCCGTGCCAGCTAGTCCTTGGTCCATGGATGAACTGGTAGAAAGTGCATTCCAAACTAGGATGCAGTTGTTTTCGCTCGTCCCTGCACTGCATTCAAGAAGTAAAACGTATGAAGACGGGAGGTTAGACGACGGAAACGAGGGATAGCCATCTCATTTTGCACAGTTGTACTAAAACTGAGGTGTGTGCTTTAGATTGCGCGGATAGAAATGATACGGAGACAGACATCCCGAAATGATATGGAGATAGACATCCCTGTTTGCGCAAATACAAAATACAGTTATTTAAGCAGTGACAGATATTACTACTTTCCCCCGTTTCCTCTTAGAACCAAGTCCTAGATTCATGCTACAACTTTCCCACTTTCTTCCCTGTTTGAACCAACCCTTTGAGTCGACTGTATGAACTAGCTTTACTTCTAATAATATTAGAAGTCTAGGTGGCTTTGGAACAGTGGACGGAAGTAGAAAAGGATCCACACGAAGGGAGCTGGGGCAGTAGAGCAAGGCAGGTTTCGAAGGAATATATACCTGAGGGTCGTCGGCATGTGGCAAAGATGGCGTCGGGAGGCCGCATCTTGGCCACAATACCGCAGGGAGGAAGAAGGGGTCGGAGGCCCTCCCGAGCCGGCGCTCTCTCGGAGATAACGGCACGGCCGCCGATCGGGATGCGCGGGCAGCTGTTGGTCTCCTCCCTCGCCGCCGACGACAGCGTGAACGATGCACCTACAACCCTGCCCCGGTCGAGGTTGTCCGACCGGATTTGTGACCAGCCGTGAGCTGAGAGAGAGTGTGGCCACCTATGTGTTGCTTAGATCTGGAGAGCATGAGAGAGTGAACGAGAGGAACCCTAGTAAAGCAAGCGCTAAGGCTCCTGCTTTTATATATAGTGGAGTGATTTTGTTGTACCAGCTTCAAAAAAATGCGCTCATACGTCTACCCGCGAGTGGGTGTGAGAGAACTAGTGCGTGCGTGCACCGCTTCTCTTCGTGAGAGTACAATATACTATGCAAAAAGAACGTTCGCCAGAAGAGTAATAGTATAAGTGTGTAACATGTGAGCTAAAATAAAATGTGCGCGCCGTCTTTTGTTTTTTAGAAGTTCTGAGGGTAGGGTGTGAAGAGCACATATGTGCGTGACGTCTACCTACAGATAGACGGTGGGTGCGACGTGCGAGTCTGCGAGAGGACTCGGGAGAGTCGTGACTTGTGAGGGTGCGTTTGTGTGAGAGAGAGGGGGGCACGTATCAATGCAATGCATGTGTCCATAAATCATTATCCGACAAACGTTCGCCACAAGCCTTTTCCTGACGAACACCGTAAGAACCGTTAGATCGGCATCCGATAGTGTCAGTTTTGCCATGTCATTTAACAGAATAGCCACTCCTCCTACACAAAAATCTTCCACGTGAGTGTTAGCAACTACCGTATGCTCCCTCCGTTCCGAAATGCAGTGCATATAGCTTTATTGAAAATTCGAACCTCGCAAACTTTTACCGAGTTTTCGTGTACCAAATTGCACATGTAGAATACCATGTATATATCATTTCATTCCTCTTCGAGAGGTAACTATAAAGATGGGTGAGGAGTCTACAAAGAAAGACCATTGTATCACCCGCAGCAATTTCAAGCATCCTTTACTGTCGAGGAATATCATAGGAACTCTATATGATATGATTTTTATAGGGTTTTTTCCTTTAGAGCCAATTGGTTCATAGGAATAGATTCATATACTCCACATTTCAAAGTAAATAAACATGATATCATTTCTATAGCTTTAGAGCCACTTGGTTCATATGAATGGATTCCTATACTCCCTTAATTTCAAAGGAAAATAAACATTAGCGTATATTCAATAGAAAAGTTCCTATGATATGAACCAAATTACATCTCTTTTCTAATCCCTCCTCATAGGAATTGAGATACATGTCATCTCTAGATTCAATAGAAAAGTTCCTATGATGTGAACCAAATGACATCTCTTTTCCAATCCCTACTCATAGGAATTGAGATGCTCGATGTCATATCTTTCCCTACAACTTCCATGTATACATCTTCTATTCCTAAATAGATAGTACAACCCACTAGTAGCTTTTTTCCAAAACATGCAACTATGACGCAATAACTATATAGTGTGCCAATAACTTTGAAAGATGGTTGCTGGATGAAGCTAACCCGACAATGCAGAGATGGGCAAATCTGAGCACTACTGGCCGTTGGATATCATCAACATTCCACCAGATCTGCCATATGTACAATTTAGAAGACTCCATGGTTGAACTTAAGCATAATGCACAAACCTCAAAACACAAGCACTTCTCCTTTGTTCTACAATCTTCTGTATCATAATTGATTATTTTTTTCTAAATGAATTGCCATTATTTGTTTTTTACTTTATGATTTACAATGCACAACCCCATGAATCTTAACATTTTTATAAAACTAATTGATTTTGAATGAGATGAACTATAAGAACTAAACAAACATCTACATCATGCATATATGACTCAAAGCTTTACATGCTATAGTGTGTATTTATTCATAATTTGGTTTCAAAATCTGATGCGTTCAATACATGTGTACCTTACTAGTTTTGAGTAGAGTAGCAAATTTCATGCGGCCCCGGGTATATCAAAATGCAGGGCCCATGCATCATTGCCTTTCAGTCGAATCTACGTCCACAATTTTTTGTACGTACTATATCTCCACTAGTCCCCGAACCCAAAATGCTACCTCGTTCCCGTAAAAACAAGCGGCACACACATATTTAAGGCGTCGACTCAAACCCGTTTACTACGACGTGGCCCGGCACGCCGTAGTACTCCTACAGACCCTACCGACGCACTCATCATCGGTTTTCTTCAAGAGGACGAGGGAGAAGCCAATTTGTAGTGGAGGTGCTTTAAAAAAAGGATCTATAGTGGAGACCCCTACCCTAGGGTGCCCTAGGTAGCTGCCGCACGCATCATTGTTTTCTCTTTTCTTTATGCTCTTGCGCCCTAGAGTGAAATGATGGTTGCTTCGTCCGTCCAGCTTAATGCGGGAAAGGTGGGGCTTTGTGATTTGATATCGCTCATTTTCTACTACTGCGGCGCTACGACCGGGGTGCCTCCAATTCCACCCGCTGCTCCGAACTATAATTTGGTGCATCGCACGTGGAACAAGACAGTGGGTGAGTCACATGTCGGCCAAAGGGGTCCTGTTAAGTGTGTCGCCATTTCATGTGCGGACTGACCCTGCTTGAGTTTCTACGCCAACACGACAGGAGTAGCCTACCACTTGGTTTTTCTCCTTGGTGAATCCCGACTATATTGATCTAAAAAGATACGTGCTGACCTACCCTCTCCGTCTCGGTTTTTTTATTTTTAGGCGTCTCGGTTTATAGGGCTTGCACGTAGTTCTAGGTCATCCATTTGACTAACTAAATATGAGTTACTATGTCACAAAAAGTATATCATTGGATTTTTAAGCGAATGTAGTTGTATTTAGAAGTGAAGGGAGGGGCTTTGCCTGCACGGTAGGTGGGGTAGTTCCGCCTAGTCGGTTCAACGGAGACGCAAGAAGACGAGGGAGTAGGCTGCTGCAAACGTAGGGCTGTGTGATTTGACAGCGAGTTACTGCTGGACAGGTGGGGCCCCATGATTTGACTTGCCATTATCATTTTAACTGCGGCGCTATGACCGGCGTGAGTCTCCCAATTCCTGACCACCTCCATACAGGTGCCTCTCCCAATGCTCCACCATGTAGTTGAGGCTGGCTCTTGCATGAGAGCCCACTTCTCCACTTTTTCCTTGCCTCTCTTTCCTCCACATATGCAAAAATGCCATGTAAAGCGCACTATTGTACTTACTTTTACTTGCTCCTACAGGTGCTTAAGCTTGCCACATAGGCATAATGTCTGATGTGGCAAGTTAATGAAGAAGAGAGAGACTAGGTTGGTGACCCAAGGAAGAAACGGTGCTAAGCGCATGTACCTAGGTGAAAAGACAATTTTGAGTCTATAGCTAATTAAATGAAGCAAACTTAGCAACACCATTTCATTGGAAGAGGTCACTCCTTAGCAAATGCAATAAATACTAGTACTCCCTGTGTCCCATAATATAAGAACGTTTTTGGCACTACACTAGTGTCAAAAACATTCTTATATTATGGGACAGAGGGAGTACGAAGAAAGAGATAGAGAGGAGTAAAAAATACACTTATAGCCAACCTTATAGCCAACCATGTTTTAGTATGAGTGACTAAGTGATTACTATGTATGACATGCCAACATTAGATAGCCTAACGCACCATGTTAAATCTCCAAGGGCGCGAGCAACGCGACAGTCATGGTAGGTGCGACCATGATATGGGCTGCTGGCAACCCTTGGATCTGAGATCAAACGGTCCCATGCTAAGTTGCTGAAAATTTGCAGAATAACCCTCCAGGATAGGATATTCACCCATAGGTCTAAATCATGCCTTGCAACCATTCGATCTCAGATCCAAGGGCTCTCGGAAGCCCGTATCATGGGAGAATGGAAAGACACTACCCTGCCGTTCGCACGCTGGTAGTTCGCTCCTACTCATCCCCGCACGTCCTTCAATACTACGGCGGTTCGCTCCTAGTCGTCTCGTCCATTCACATTACGGCAGTTCCACTAATCCTAACCCTCCTCCCAAATCCATGGTGTCCCAAATCTCCACGATCGGTGGTGAGTACAAGGTTAGAACCATCACCGGCGATGACTTCGACGTCATCTACACCCGTTCTTCCGCGATGGTGAAAGGATGCCTTTCTCGCTTCAAACGCATGTTCAAAAACTCAGATGATGAGTGGGTCGCTGGGCTAGATGTTGAGTACACCACAGTCCTAGGACCAGAGAAGGATCTAAAGGATGAAGAGAGGAAGAAGCCCGCCATGATCCAGGTTTGCATACATAACGTTTGCTTGGTTTACCGCATATGCCATGCAGACGTTGAGTGCCGGGATTTAAGAACTTCCTCAAGGAAAAAACAGTGAAATTCGTTACTGTAGACTTTAAGAACGACAAAGAAGTCCTGGGTCAGATAGACCTCGTTATAGGCAACCCCTTCAACCTCCAGAAGAATCGGCTGGTGCCCTCTCGTCAGCCTACAATGCTGACCCTGGCAGGAGCCATGGATCATCCTTCATACCGTAAACTGGAGAAACCTCATTACACGTTTCATCATCATGCATGGCAGCGGAATGTACTAGATATAGACCACATCCACTATGCTGGAATGGATGGCTACCTTTGTTTCAATATCTACAAGGGTTGGATGAAGAGAAACAGCCAAGTGTGCGAGTCAAGCAAAGAAGTATCGGCCAAGAGGGAGAGTAACAAGGACGAAGTCGAGGACATGGACGAGGACTCCGAGTAAGGTGGCAGTGTCGTTGCTCATGGTGGTTCTAAACTTCTAATGCAGTGTCTACCGGATTAGTTGCATAGTTTAATTTCAGGTGTGCTTAGTTTAATTTGAGGGGTGTGTTGTGCTGAGCCCCCAGCAGAACTATGTTATGTTTCTTCTCGTTACTTTAACTCTTCAGTATGTACATACTACTAGTATTTCTTTAATAGAATTTAGCACCCCAATTAAGCACGTACTAGCTTTTTTAATAGTACTATATGCATAATTGGGTGACGAGCGCTCTCTATATGTACCACCTCTTTTTAATTTCAATTTTTGCTCCATGGCACAATCCATCGATTGTACTACTGTACAAAAGTATACATTTTTTAAAAGGCTAGAGTACTATACATCACATATATAGCCAGTTAAATTGGGATGCTCGATGTCATATCTTTCCCTACAACTTCCATGTAGCCCCCCTCGC